>NC_061116.1:219469599-219513438 GCF_002878395.1 Capsicum annuum | reverse complement strand
TTTCTTCTTTTCTACTTGAATCCGGAGATGGAGAACGGTGACGACGGTGACTTATGCTAACCACTTGTTTCTTGAGTTCCTTGACAGTCTTGCTCATGACTTCATTTTGAGCAATGGATTGTACAAAGGCATGTGAAAGATCTGTAATCTGCTGCGACATAGCAGCAAGCTGAACACCGTTAATCGCCTCTGCTTGGCGCGAGGAACCACTACCAGCCCATCCAGCACGAAGACGTCGTAACTCATTTCGAGAACCAAACCCATAGGTTTTTCCTTTTTTTTTTCCTCCCGCCACTTTTTCGGTCCAAATTTTATTTGATTCCTCCTGTTTAGTCTCGGTTGAACCAAATTCAGACAATTAGCGTATAAATTCATTCTGTATATTAAAAAAGACACATTAATAAATTTTACTAAATTTTAAAAAATACAAGAATATTCATGTTTCCACCAAAAATAAAAGAGAACTAAGCAATTCATCCTTAGTTTCTAAAAATTACAGGATTTTTCTTCAAAACACCTCTAGCAGATAAGCTCACCGAAGACCCCCAGCTAAAGGACGACTACCAAAAATACAAAAATGTACTGGCCCAGCAAACAATCTACTGAAAATGGCATGTCAATTTAAATTAACATTAGTACGACATGTGGCATTAGAATTTGAGTTACTGCTAAGTACAAATGAACAGCCACAAAAGTTTTAGCAATTACTCGTTCGCAAGTATCAGCAAAGTCAATTCATAGGAAAGAATGTTGTGTTTCATGTACTTCCCAGTAACATTAAGAGTCAAAATAAACACTAAAGCACAAATCTAAATGATACGGATTACTTGCTAGTCGATAATAAAAGATAGCCAATAGGAGAATGATATAGCTAATTAAATATAAAGGTATAACAGAGTAATATAAATATAAGTCTTACATTGGAATTTTTAGCCCTGGGCTCAACCCACACATCCGGGTTTGACTCATTCGTCTTTTTCAGCAGATGTGTTCGTCTGAAGATCTCAAGTCGAGTCGGTTCGAGACCCAAGTTCTTCTCCTATAAACAAAAAGGTAAATAAACGTAATCAAGTAATATTTAATGAACTTTATATAAACACATAAAGTAAAACCTAAGATTACAACATACCATTTCTCGAATTATGACCCCGACACTCTTTGCACCTCCGGTGTGTAATGAGCCACCTTTCAAACTGGCTCTAGATTTCTTATTTTGCTCGGAAAGTGCCTTATATTTAGGAGATTCCCAATAAATACATAAATCATCATATACGATTTTGATAAGCCATTGTGCAATATTGTCTTTATGTCTAACACGTTCAAGCCAATTGCGTAGCTTTGCACCAGCATTCCTCTAAAAAATAGTGGATATAACTCCATTATACTTTTTCAACCAAGTACACATTGTCTGAAAATCAATTGAGTAGTGTTATATGATATATGATATATATATATATATATATATAAATATACACACGCATATACAAATATATATTACTATTAAATTTAACCAAATAATGATTAAATCTAGTATACCTTGAACTCTTCAATCATGACTTGTCTATGGTCCTCTGGAATCTCCGACCAACTGTGCCAAGGTTGTGAAAAAAGCCTTCTAACGCTCTCCCTTACTGCCTTGTTAAATTCTTTTGATGCGGGATGCCACCTGTAAAAGAACAAAATAAATATGTAAAGCACTTAGCACTTATGTTGTTGCTGTTGTTGTCTAGTGAACAAAGCCTCCTCTAATTTAACTGTCTACAAAAACGATCAAGTACATCAAAAGAATCCCTAGACAACACTTACTACAAAGTTGTACCTCTTGTCACGTGATAGTACTGAAGTAACAAAATAAATATGTAAGCATGAATATTTTACTAATGAAAAATAAACTTATGAATTTAAAAATAAACTTACGTAGATGCACCAGGCTAGATGAAGACTCTACCAAGCCTGTCCTTTTCTCCAGGTATGAGACCAATCAAATGTGCATCAGTATCATCTGCTATAGGTGGAGGTGCAGATCCAGATGCAGATGCTACCCCCGGGAGTACCCAAAGTTCGTTAACTGGGGGAGTAGATGTCTATGCATTAGAGTGAGAGTTGTCTCTCAATCCAATCCTGAGAGGTAAGGGGATGAATCGTGAGGGGATGGAGTACCAGATGATAATCTCGAAGTCCCTATATCTGTAGGAGGCCTGAAAGTGTGTGGAGCATAAGAAGTACACACATGTCGCTGCTTTCTAGGACCATGATAATCTACAGGATTACCAGTGCCAAATGGGACATAAGACCTCCCTGATGAAGAGATGTGCATCTGTGGCTGTGAAGAAAGTCAACCAGGAATATCATCAGGATTTATAGGCGTCCTAGAGAGTGAGACTTATGTAAGGCCTGGAGAAGCCTCATATTTCTAACTCTCGCTCCAGTGTTCAAGGTTTGATTCCAAATGACAAGAGTTGTAACATGATATCACATATTACCTGCAGATCGTTAATTGCTTGCTCCCTGGTGTTTTCTTTTACCTGACGAGCACATTTGATACATCCAAAGCACAACAGTCCCTACAAGAAACATAAGTAAAGAAAAACAGTGAAAATCTAATTGAAGTTTCAAGAATGACACAGAATGCAGGCATTCAAACAACAGATTGTTATCTTTAACAGCACACTCTAATGATGGAGACCTACTAAACACACTTAAGATGTACATGGTCATGCAAACAAAAGATGTTTCAGATCACCTAGAAGAATATTAGTAAGCATAGCTTCCGTTAGCCTAATTGACAGGTGCCACTGCTTTCATTTTTGTAAGGAATTCTCCTGTCTGAAAACTAAAGGCATATAGCTGATCATATTTACCGCCTCTATGGGATATGGGTGGGCACCAAGAGAAGCCAAGCACCACATCATACTCGTCGGGAGTGTGTCATGTCAACTACAAGCTATAACAGTAAGGACCCTAACAGACAAGTGATTGCCATGCAACCTGATGAAGATGGTGAATCCCAGAAATGGAGCAACCATGTTTGACTTCGAATTAGTTATTAGTATTAGCGAACAATGTTTGTTTTAGTGGCTCATGCGTGTGTCTAATTTGTAAATATTTTGGCTTAAAAGAGTCAAGATTTTTCTGCAGTACTCTTTCATAGAATAAACTGGAAGGGGTTTTATTCTCTCCCACATTTTGTAAAATAATGTGCTCCTATTTAAAGAGTGATTATCACCTGTATACCCATTTTTAGCTTTTATTTACCTGCAATATATAACTCTATAGCTGACAGCTACTGTACAACAACAATCTAGTAGTAAAAACTATAGAGAACATTAATCAAAGTTGTAACTAACAGGCTCATGAAAGCAGAGAAAGCAATAAATAGAGAAACCGAGAAAGAAACATGTACACCAGTAAGTGGAACTTCCTCAATCAGAATATCTAATTCAAGCAATAAACAGAGAAAGCAGCATGTACACCAGTAAACAGAGTTTAGGCTGAAAACATAACTATAAAATAAAAGCCAAAAAGTGGAACACCAGTAAATCTCAAAAAGCTCAAGCCTAAGCAAGTACAAACAAGTAATCTCAAAAAACTCTAACCAACAAAATACAATAAACTAACTAGTGGTAATAAAAAAACTAACTGGCTAATCTATATTCTCTCAATCTTCCTCATCGCTTGTTTCATTTTCATCATTCTCCCATTCTTCCTCATCCGTTGTTTCATTTTCATGGTCCCATTCCTCCTTCCAGAATGATTCATTTCCCTTGTCTATTTCTTTCGCTGTATTTGCGATGTCAATGATCTCATAATCAGAAACTTCTAATATGCATTGAGGATGTTCTAGATTATTTTCCAACTCATCATCCACTATTTGATCAACAAATGCGACTTCGTTCTGGTATGCCACATCTGACACATTCTCAATCTCAATTCTCCCCACATACTTAGTCTTTATAACCACCCACCAATTCGATTTATCTCTACACAATAGATATGTAGCATACTATACCTGCCTAGCATTTTGTGCAATGATAAAGGGATCATAACGATTATATTGGCTCGTGTGCTTAACTTCAATTATATTATGTTGTTGATTCACCCTGGTACCTCTATGTGATGGATCAAACCACTTGCACCATAATAGAATTATCTTCTTTTTTTTTGCCAACCAGGGTACTTGAATTCTAATATCTCTTGTATGAAACCAAAATATTCAACGATTTGACCATTACCGTCAACATCACCTTCAACACACATGCCGCTGTTATTAGTTTTCTTATACTTAGAAACTTTCTCAGTTTGAAACTTAAAACCGTTCACACAATATTTATCCATTGTCCGAACTTGAGTTGCAGGACCAAATATAATATCTCTCACCAATAGCAAATGTTCGACGGTACTATGTTCATCCAAAACCTACATATCGTTAAATCAAAATACAAATTTTATTAAATGACCTATATATAATTTTTGTAAATGCACATATGATCTATCATATTTATGTATTCTTCCAGCCAATCGAAAAACCTCGTATATATGGCATCATTACGCCATTTTTCAATGAATAAACTGTCAGTATACATCAAAAGTATACATCAGTAAAGTTTTTTTATTAGTGAAGTGTCATAAACAAATTAATATAATTCACTAACATCATTAACACTTACTCAAGATATGGTTGAATCTCTGAACAATTGAGCAAAACATGTGTCACAATAGATTTTCTTTCCATCCCAGTGAGGGTTTGCGTACAATAACTTTTAGATCCTCTACCCGAATTGTTAAAAATTAATATAGGTGGAAACATAAGATCACCATCACCTTCATCATTACGATTGGACCTATTTCTCTTGCATGGCACTTCATCCCCAAAGTAGTAAGAACAAAAATAAGCTGTTTCTTTTGCAAGATAAGCTTCACAAATCGACCCTTTAATCTTTCCCCTTTTCTTAATAGTTTGTTTGCACTCGCCAATTTGCCTGCATAATTTTGTCTTAGGTAGATAAAAGTAATTCTTTTAAGAAAATGATGACATTAATTTTAAAAAATTTTCCTCTCTCCTTGATACATCCACCTCATTTGAACTGGGCCTTCATGACGTGCCTCTTCTACGAGGTGAATTGGAAGATGCTCCATCACATCAAAAAATCCACATGGAAAGATCTTCTCCAACTTAGTAGTGATGACAGGAATATTCTGCTTCATTCTGTCCAAGCTACTCTCCAACAACTTTCCCCAATACAAATCTTTGAAGAACAAAATTATCTCTGTGATTGATTTTCATATCCTCTTAGGAAGGTGGCTAAATGCAATAGGAATCAAGGTTTCCATAAAAACGTGACAATCATGGCTTGTCATACCAATCAACTTCTCTTCTTCAGTATCCGCTCGTTTTCCTAAATTCTAAGCATAGCCCTTGAGCACCCTCAAATTCTTAACCCACTCATATATTTCCCGTTTCTCATCTAATGTGAATGAAAAACTTGTCTTGGGCTTAAACAATTTACCATTTTCTTTTTCCTTCAACCACAATTCCTTTCTCCCGCAATATTCCTTTATATCCATTCTAGCTTTTGAATTATCTTTTGTCTTGCCCTTAATATCCATGACTGTGTTGAATAAATTATCAAAATAATTTTTTTCAATGTGCATCGGATCAAGATTATGTCTTAGTTTATTGTCCCCCCAATATGGCAACTCCGAAATATGCTTTGTTTGGTCCAATTATGTTCAACACCATATCCAGGAAGTTTAGAAGGTGGACCATCTATAACTTTAGGCAAATTACAAACTCTCTCCCAAATCTGATGTACTGACAGTAAAAGAGGTGAAGGATCATTCTCAATCTTATTCTTTCTAAACACATTTTTCATCCTTCTAAACTCGTGGTCCGTTGGTAAGAACTGGTGGTGACAATCAAACCAAGAATTTTTTCGACCATACTTTAAAGTGAATGCTTTGCTATTTTTCATGCAATACGGGCAAGCTAACTTTCTAGCAGTCATCCAACCAGACAACATTCCATATGCAGGAAAATCGCTAATAGTCCACATTAAATTGGCACGGATAACAAAATTTTCCTTAGTTGATATATCATATGTCACCACGCCTTCATGCCATAATTGTAGTAATTCATCTATCAATGGTTGGAGATATACATCGATCAAACTTTTTGGATTGCGGGGACCTGGAATAATACAACTTAAAAATATGTAGGGACTTGTCATGCACATTTTAGGTGGAAGATTATATGGAGTAATAAATACAGGACAACAAGAATAAGGTGTGCCCGAATTAGAGAATGGTGTGACAAGACACCTGGTGGCCTTCTATTTTCATGGTGCCATTTCATATGTGGGGTAGAACTCATCGAAGCATACAACCTCTTTAGCATAGGTATAAGAGGTAAATAGTGCATCGCCTTAATAGAAACCATCTTTCTATCGGGAGTTTGCTTATAACGAGCATGTCCGCAAAACTTACAATTTTATAATTCAGCATCATTCTTATAGAACAACATACAACCATTTATACAACAATGGATTCTATTATATGACAATCCCAACTTTAAAACCAATTTCTTTTCTTGATAAAAATTCTGAGGTATGTTCAACTCCGGATTTACTAGTTCACCCAAAATACCAATCATGGAGTCCATAGCAGCTTGATTAATATTCCAATCTGCTTTGATACTCAATAATTTAACTGCTACAGATAAAGCAGAATGCGGACTCCCTTCACATAGTGGGTGACTAGCCTCTTCTAATTGTTGATAGAAACCTCTTGCTTCTTCATTGTGATCTTCTTCTAAATTCTGATCGGGTTCCATCCCAGCCCTAATACTAAAAGCATCATTGACCATTTCATGAATTCTATCCTCATGTTGTACCCTATCGTGTTGCACCCTACGTTGAACTCTAGCATGTTGAATCCTAGTATGTCGACCATGTACAAGCATGTCATATTCATCCACAAGCAACGAATTATAAAATATACCATTCAAACCATCTCTTTCTCCGTGATCGACCCACACAAAGTATCTTGGTTTAGATTCATTACGATAGAGATGAGTCATAACTATATCTGGTTGAAAAACTTCAAGCAGCTACATGAACTATAAGGACACCTAACCACTCCATTTTTTTGAAATAGATCTAGTGACATCGCATGATCGATAAAACCTCTAACGTCATCAAGATATTGGGGTTTTAAACCACCAACATTTTCATAGTCCATATTATACATCCACAAACGATGGTCCATCTACAAAACACATAAAAATCAAGTCACAAAGTCACAATTTCAAGTAGCTACACTTAACCATTTTTAAGTCACAAAGTCATAATTTCAAGTAGCTACACTTAACCATTTTTAAGTCACAAAGTCACAATTTCAACTAGCTACACTTAAACTTTTTCAAGTCATTAACTTCATATTTCAAGTAGCAACACTTGAGCATTTTCAAGTCACAAGTTCACAATTAGTAGTAAGTACACTTGAGCATTTTCAAGTCATTAACTTCATATTTCAAGTAGCTACATTTAACCATTTTCAAGTCACAATTCACAATTTGAAGTAACTGCACTTAAGCATTTTCAACTCATTAACTTCACATTTCAAGTAACAACACTCAAGCATTTTCAAGTCACAAGTTCGCAATTTCAAGTAACTACACTTAAACATTTTCAACTCATTAATTTCACATTTCAAGTAGCTACAATTAACTATTTTTAAGTCATAAAGTCATAATTTCAAGTAACTACACTTGAGCATTTTCAAGCCATTAACTTCACATTTCAAGTAGCTACACTTAAGCATTTTCAAGTCACAAGTTCACAATTTCAAGTAACTACACTTGAGCATTTTCAAGTCATTAACTTCACATTTCAAGTAGCACTTAATTTACAAAAGATGGAGAGAATCCCAACCAAGACCTACTATCAAAGTACCTTCAAAATAATAATCAAATCTCAACTTGGCAGCAGGCCAAAGCAAAACTCGCAGCTTGGCAAACCAATAATAGGTTGTAAATGAAGAAACAAAATAAAGTTAGTATCAAGTACAAGTGCATTATCCACAGAAAGCAAATGCATATGATTACTATTTTATGTTTCCTATGGCTTCGTATCACAAAATCCTAAAAACAGAATTCAAATTTGTATTTTATGCAAGCAGTACTGTAATGAAAATTTGAAAATTTTCACTTAGCCACAAAGAGCATAAGGGAATAAACGAGAAGCCAAAGATCTAACATATTTAATCATCTTTGCATTTCTAGTCAGACAAGGACCAGCAACAGTCACAAATATCACAAAGAAATTTCACTCTCCATACACATCTATAATATGTTGATAGTACTGTTGTAGTTTGCGAGGCCGATTCTGAAGGTGGCTACATTGAGGATAGTCTTTATTATGTTTGAAGCTACTTCTGGTTTACATATTAACTAGACCAAAAGTTTAATTCATCTAGTTAATAAGGTAAACCAAATTCAGTCCTTGGTTGATCCTTTTCATCGTCGTCTTCTTTTTTCAGAAGATCCTTGAAGGAATTCATCCAGTTAATAAGGTATACACAGAGTGCTATTTGAATATCTAAATTTAAGTTTTAACAAATTAAGTGGACCAAATGCAGGCAGATTTAGTTTCTACCAAAAAGCAAAACATACCTCAAACAAAAATGACCTCAAATGCAGTCAGATCTCAAACACAGTTGTAAAAAAGTTTGAGATCTTTAGAGCTAACATAATTTCTCGGACCAATCTTTGGAGCTAACATAAATTCTTGTCTCCGTAAAGTTTCAGCTCAATTTCCTTATCCTCCATCTCCTTTTTTATCAACTATAATAAAGTACTTAATCATACATGATAGAATAGTTTCTTCTTCATTTCAGTCTTAAAGGTTGTGGCACCCCATTCATTTTATTTAGAATTTTAGCTCTGAACCATAACGGTGGAGTTGGTAATTTTATAGGCAGCTATACCTCCAGGAACTATTTAAATAGGAGCAAAGATGATTCTCCGAAAACTGGTCATATTTCAAAATTGATAAGAGAAAAAGAGATACTTTCAATAACAAGAATTGAGAGAAAAATAAAACACAAGTCAATCAATCTCATTGGACAAAAAAGATAATGTTCATTTTCATTTCAATGGGATAAACAAATGGGGCTAATGTTACTTGACTGCGAGCCTGCAATTACATAGATTTCACATACCTCAAAGTGTGACCACCTCGTCGATAACGATCTCGTCACTATCACTGATAGTGTTGAAGGCCAAACAAGAGAAAGAGAGAGAAGCAGAGAGAAGCGGTGCGATAGAGAGAAAGAAAGAAAGAGAGAGAAAAAGAAAAGAATAGGTCTTTTGCCCTAATATGGATTAAAAATTTGAATTTATTTCAATGGATGATATCGACGTTGGCCGATGCTTTTTAAAAATTTATATATTTAATTTAATTTTTTAAAATAGAAAAATTATTTATTTATTATTAAATTAAAAATATCAAATATCTATGGCTTACGTCGCTTTTCAATTTTTTTTATTTAATTTTAAAAAAGCGAAGCTGTCCGTCGCTTTTTGGGGGAAAAAGAAATAAAATAATTACAAATTACGACGGACAGCGTCGCTTTTCTAGATTAATATTTTAAATTTATAGCGACGTTGTTCGTCGCTTTTAATAAAAATAAATAAAAATAAAAATCAAATTTAAAAATCTACGGCTTACGTCGCTTTTCAAAAAATTAATTTTTATTTAATTTTAACAAAAGCGACGCAATCCGTCTCTTTTTGAAAAAAAAAATTAAAATAATTACAAATTACGACGGATAGCGTCGCTTTTCTAGATTAATTTTTAAAATTATAGTGACGTTGTCCGTCGCTTTTAATAAAAATAAACAAAAATAAAAATCAAATTTAAAAATCGACGGACTAAGTCGCTTTTTAAAAAATAATAATAATTATTATTTTTTAATAAATTACGACGGTGTCCATCGCTTTTATTAAAAAAAATTATAAATTATTTTTTTATTACTTGGCACAAAAATCCATGAAAAAAAGCGGCGGATATTAAGACGTTGGCCGTCGCTTTTAATAAAAATAAATAAAAACTAAAATTAAACTAAAAAAGCGACGGACAACGTCGCTTTTTAAAGCGACACAGTCCGTCGCTTTTTTTTGCATCGCTTTTCGGCCGTTTTTTAGTAGTGGCAGCAGTGATATATGAAGAATATATATGAAGAACGAAGATCATGCACAAGAAGAAGTAGGATCAAGAATATTTTGAAGAAAATCATGCCAAAAAGGGGAGATTTATTAGGGTTTTTTCCCTGATTTTCTTACTATATTTTAGATTTACTTTTTCTTAGAAGGAAAATAAAAGTTACCATAATTACATTTACTTTTCCTGAAATAAAAAAACTATAATTCTTTTCCATGTTTGGCTAGCCTTTTTTTGGAGGAAAAGTTTTGGACATCTATAAATAAAAGACCCCTTCTCATACTAAACAAAATAGCATCCACAATGTAGTCTTTTAAGATTTTTGTTTAGGGGAGATTTTCTCTCTTATTAGTTTTATGTTTTTAATATTAGGTTTTACATATAGGCCAATTGGTCAAATCATATAATAAAATTATGTTTTTAGTATTATTTTTCGTTGTCATCTTATTTATCTTCTCATAGTTTGCAACTAATAGCTTCCGCATGACGCCCTCTCGATTTCAAACCCAACACATACGCAGCACGCCTCGAACATAATAGGATATATCGGATATATATTTGATACGTAGATGTATGATATTTAAGTCTAAGAGCTCGAACTCGAGATTTTTAGTAATAGGGTGGAGAGGTTTCATCTATCTCAATACATTCTTGACACGTAGACATACGATCATATTCTTGGTTTACTATGTTAGCTCAAGAGATAATTTCAATCGAAAAATTTGTCTCCTCTTTTCCAGCATGATAAGTTAAAGATAGCGATATTGATATTATCCTGATATGATTCTCTGCAATCTCTAAGGATAAACTGAATATTCAATACAATTCCTCATCAGCATTCAGATTTCTTTTCTGTTTATTACCTTTTCTTTTGTATTTTAGTCATTTTTTGTTATCAAATTTCGTGTGCGACAGATTATAATGTGAAAATTAAAGAGGAAAGCAGCAAGAGAAGAAACCAACTTTTGCTCGTATTAGTTAATTGTCATTTGATTTAATATCGTAATAAATTTTATGGATATTTATGCAGAGCGCTAAAACTAATTGTCACTAATAATTGTCTCTAAAAATATAATTTAGTGGTGATTAAGTTATTACCTTAAACTATTTGCCACTTGATAGCCTTTTTGGCGCAGTGACAATATGTAATAAGTAAATATATCAAAAGATCGTTCCACTACCAAAAATTATAGTAAAGTAAAGTCATTAAATTTAGTTTTGTATCTATTTTCTACCTTAGGTTCTATATTTATATTTTTATTTTGATTTTTCATTCAGTGTCCGACACCTACATTGGAGTCCATTCACGCTGAGTAAGGCCCCATTCGGAAGGTAACTCTCCCTATCAAGGATCAAATAATTAGATGTATTACTTTTAGCACCCCCTCCCCCAGCCCCACAAATAAAAGAAAAGAAAAGATTACAACTATTTTTAGTTCAATTTTCTTGTCTTTAAATTTAAGTTGATTCGGTTATGATTCTCTCAACCGTTAACTATGTTTCAAATATACGTGGATTCACCCTCACCTTATGGTTCTCTTAGCCATTAATCATGTTTTTTTAATCACACATCCCCAAAGGGACTATTAATTATATTTTGCATATACGTGGATTCACCCTCACCTAAAGGTTTAATCCACTTTTTTAATTAATCTGCTTCTCTAATCTCTAACACGTCATTAGTTTTTTTAGGCAACATCGCTATTTTAGTCCTTTGATTCTAGTGACTAATAGAGTTTAATTAATAAGTATTCATTGATTAGATAAAAATATCAGATAGCATTGGATATATGAACAAGTTTCTACTAATTAATCTATATCTAGAAACACAAATATAGGTTAGTATCTATCTTATATACCCTAGGCTCTATATCAACATATGCACAAGTAATTAGATGTATGAACTATATACAATATGATAAAACCTACTTCAGCCTAATTCACTTGACTTTAAGGTTAATTTGATTCGCTTTTAATTCTCTCTGCCATTTATATGCTCTGTAAATAAAGATGCACTGATTTTTTTTTAAAAAGATATTAAAAAAGATATAGTACTTCTTTAATTATTTTAAGAATATAATTTAAAATAATTATCTATTTTAATCTTCAATTGCTAAAATGACAATTATTTTGATACAAATTTTTTGAACTAAAATGATAATTTAGATGCGACCGTAGGAATATCACCTTTACCAGTTATAATAACTACAATATATATAGTATTTTTAAAGTTATATAATAATTTACACTTTTATGGAGGGTTATTTACGAATAACTTGATAGCACTAAAATTTCTTTACAAAATCATCGATATCTTATAAGTAAAACGATGAAAGGGAGAAATAGAACTTTAATTTTATAATATCTTGTATGCTCAAACAACTAATTTGGGTGTCAAGTTTTTCAAATTTGTAGTTTACTTGCATGTTCCATCAGAAATTTCATTGAAAAAAACCAAATGAATGTTGATTTATATTGGCGAAATTGTTTGAGTGAAGATCGTCCAAGCTAGTTTGAGATCCATCTCGATGGGGTTTATCCTGATTGAAGTTCGCAGGAGATGAGATTTATTTTTATATAAGTTTTTATAATATTTTTATAATTATATATAATAAATTTATAATATTATATACCGTTTGTATAAGCACCTTTTGCAAAAATATAAAATAGTAATAGTTATGCGAGTGTAAACTGGAAAAATGGCAATTGCACGCATTGGGCTTATAGTCCCAGTGTCAAAGCAATTCAAGCAAAGATGGAATATAATATATGAGAGAACATATAATTGTAAACCAAACAAATGGTCATATAGCATATAGTAGCTAGATGCACGCACTTATTTTTTATTCGCGATTCAAAATGTTTCTCCTTTTGGATGCATTTGTAAAGGCAAAACCATGGCTTCAAATTAATAAAAGCTAATTTATCACTATTTAATTTTATGCATCTTTTATTAAATTTAGACATGAAAGTACATAACTTAGTATACAAAAGCTCAAATATGATGTCTAGAACAGGTACTTCACAGCTCCAGGAAAGTGAGTATTTATAAAGTAATCCCTCCATTTGATGCAACGGGGGTCAAAATTGAGCACGCCATCCATGTTGATTTCCTTCATTCCCAATCTTAATTTTTCATTATTACCTTTATCAAAACTGTAAATTATATGTTTAACATTAATATCATTGGTATATCATTTATATATATACATATATAGTTGAAAAAATACATGAAAGAGCAAAAATATAGAGAAGTTATAGCGTATGCATATCTTCCATAGAAAAATACGTAGGGCTCGTATATCTCAGACAGACGTATAGCCTTATATATCTTCTTTTTCATATTTCTATATGTTTTATCAATGCGATGAAATGAGACCTGCAGGTTCACAAACTTTAGCATCTGAAGCATTTAGAAATCATGAGTTAGTAGCATTTGAAAGCATAGATTGGAAAAGACATCAGTTTTATTCACGTACTAGTTATGTAAAAATTATCATGTATGCATTGAATACCCCAAAGTTTTCGCATTTATAAGTTAAGGTACTATTAACCAAGAATGTAATATGAACATTAAAGAACCTTTAAGAGTGGCAAATAATGAATTTTGATGTGCTTGCGAAAGCGAGCCATGGTGCTAAGTGGAAGCATAGGAGCCCTCACTTTGATAGTTTTCCCATTTTTATTAACCCATGGATTTTTTGTGAGGTAGTGAAATCCGAAATGCATTATCTCTGAAATTTTTAGAGGATTTCTTAAAGAGGAGCTGCTGTGATAAATAACTACTTCTTGAGAATATTGATTTTCATGTGCTATAACCGCGGCAAGGATTGAGTTCACCACCATATCTCCTGGAATCTGTGTAAATAAGATAAAAAAGGAAGGAAAAGAATCAAAACTTTACCTACTAGGAAGTTGATCAATATCCAAATTGTGTCTATTTAAAACCTCGTGCATATAATTGTGTATGAAAATGGTATACAGCAACGTGCTAGTCAAGTAGGAAAATCACTTACAGCATCAAGTTTTGAGTCAGGATCACCATAATAGAATTTCAATGCACCTTTTCCATAAGCCAAAACAAATGCATCCGCGGTTCTGTCATAAGAAAATAACGTATGTAAAAGACACAGAATATATTATTACCTAGAATAATATGCAATGACAATTTATTAATCATCAGTGTTTAGCTACCTCACTCCTTCAATCCATCCAGGAAATGGCTCTTTGTAGGTACTAGTTATAACAAGCTGTAGATTCTCCTTCAAATTAATGCCCCAAAATCATCTCTCCCATTGCTTTTGTGAAAGAATATGCATGTGTTTTGCCACCCATGTAATTTTGCCCTATAGTTAATGATTAATATTTAATTTGGATAAAACTTCATAGCAATGTTGTGAATGTTACAAGTATATAAACTTCACAATTTAATTTGTTGCAGGAAAAGAAAAAGTAAATATATATCTCTTGTAACAACCTTTGTAGGCCAAGTTCTTTCATTGCTATTGTCACTTCCTTTGATGTTGCATTTTGAGTTTCGAGTTCCTTAATTTTGTTTGCTATCACACCTCTTTCCATATTGATATCCAAATAAGGGTAGTTTTTAGTGAGCGTCTTACCCATATGAAACGGTTTTTCTAATAAAACTCCAGTTGTTTTGCCGCAAACATAAGCTGTATATGAAAAGAATAGTTTTAGTTTTATATATGCACTATAGTAATATAAATATATATTGATAACTTGAAGAAAATGATAACTAGATACGCAATATATCGTGCAAATATTCTTTACAATATATATACGCTAAATTATCCTAAAAGAACAAAAATAACTCACCTCTGAGACAACCTCAATGAACCTCCATACAAAATAATGACAAGAACGTAGATTAATAATCAGAAATAATAAATTGATACTTATTTGCTATTAACTCACCAGTAGATACATGAAGAAGCATTTTCACTTTTGGACAACTCTTAGCAAACTTGAGGACATTTGTGGCACCGACCACATTGGTACTCATGGCAGTATCATATCTATTCAAACAGAATTTGTAAATGAAATATTAGAAAAATGTACAAGTATTTTTATAAATAAACTAGAAAAACATATTCACAAATTTTTATATATGTCTCTCATTAAAGTTGGTTGTTGCAGCTGAGTGTATGACTTATCTATTTCTTTGCTCACCTCCTCTCTCAATTCTCAGTTTTTAATTCCCATATTTTCATTTGAAACGTCACCTGAAATTGCAAACACCTTTTCCTCTATGAAAGAGCAAAGGTTTATCGTACCCATCCTTTCCCTCATAACATTGAATAATTCAGACATCGCGATCTATACGTGTGAGTTTAATTTCTATTCATTAACGTTTTACATATATATATATATATTTATATTTATATAATTAAGTATATTAATTCAAATGAAACTAACTAGCTAGCTAGTTCTTACCTCATGAATGAAGCGTTCTTTGGCGGAATTATTGTCTGAAGCTCTAATGAGGAGATAGAGTTTTTTCACATTTGGTCCAACACGAAGTATTTTTTCCACAAGAACTACGTACATACATTTTATCAAAAATAAATACAACTTTGTTAATTAATGTGTTCCAAGGAATTCAATAATTAGTACTGAATTTTCTCAAATACAACTAAACGAGTATTTTCTCCACAAGAACTACATACATTTTATCAAAAACAAATACATGTTTTAATTAAACTGATTGATATATATAGAGAGAAGAGAGTACTCTTTTCAAGAAAACCAGTGGCACCAGTAATCAAAATAGTCTTGCCTTGTAACTGCTCAATTTTACGTGATTCCATTAGTGAGATTACCTAGGTTTTTTTTTTTTTTTTTTTGTCCAATTCAGATTACAATTTAATATTATGAAAGTGCTACTTGTAATTGATATATATTATCATCACAGATCTTATTGATGTGAATAAATTTGCGACGACATGATTACTTGTGCCGTCGTAAAATTATGAGGAAACGCTTCTCTCACAAATTTTTAACAAGAATTTAATTAAAATACTCCCTCCATCCCAAATTGAGATGACACAGCTATTAAGAAAACAATGATTGGTAATATAACTTTATCATTTTGCTCCTATTAATTATGTTATGCTGTTAGTTCCAATATTGATGAAATTATTAGTATATGTCTGATACAAAAGTACTTTTTGCATATGTCTGATACAAAAGTACTTTTTGCATGGATAATTAGGATTATAGGATTACTACAGTCTTTGCAACATTTTTCAAGATTTGATAATTCAGTGCTAGTAACAAGGAGTAATCAATTACAAAGGGTCTAATGGAAAAAAAATTATCTTGTCTTGATTAATGAAAAAAGACAAGTAAAATGAGAAATCAAATTAGAAAATTTGGGATGGGTAATTTGAAACGGAGGGTGTATTTAAATTTTGTGACGGAAATATTCCACTTTGAACTTTGAAGAAAATGAAGCATGTACGTAAGTGGATAATAATATAATAGTGTGAGATCTAGTGCCATATTTAGAAACGTATTTTTCTAAAAAAAATCAAATTATTATTTAATTTATTAGAATCCAATAATATATGATAAATAATTGCTTATTATTTAATAAATATTTTAGTGTTATGGAAATTATTATAAAATATTAATAAATTTTTACGAAAAGCGAATATATAAATAGAAAATTTCTCAAAAATCCAATCGTTGATCTAATTGTGACGGGATTATCACCGCAATTTTTGTTTTGTCTACTCGATCGTAACAAGTGCGATTAATAACATGCAAAGAGAAAAGTAATCTTCTATATAGCGGAAAAAATGCAATAAATATTGATAATGTAATTTAAAAAAAAAAAGAAAATAATGTTTGTGCATATAAGTTAAATTCAATATTGAGTTGTAGATGAAGAGTATTGTAAAGAAAATTTATTACTATTTAATCACTTTTATGTGTCATAGCACCTAGTAAGTCCTATTTTAAGAGCACAAATTAACAAAGTACGACGAATTACTTGTACATATTTTCTGAATGACTGATGTAATATATTTCCATATTTGTTCAACCCTAACTTACTCACCCTCCTCCTTCTTTAGACTTATGCTAAAATTAAACCATATTTTAAGGCAGGTTTACCGTTTAAGTTAATATCTATCTTCTATCCTACGTTCTATATAACTGGAAACACACATATAGCTAGGTTAGTATCTATCTTCTACTATAGATGTTAGGACCGAAACAATCAGGTGTCATGCGGAATCTAGTAAAGCAAATCTCGAAAGACGCCAAATAAGAAACAAACGAGAAATACACCAAAAGAGACACAATAATTTAACGTGGTTCGGTCAATCGGCCTACATCCACAAAAGAAGATGAGCAATCCACTATATAAAAGAGAGTACAAACTGTCAAGAGAGACAATATCACACAATTCACTCAGAATAAAAGAGGCTCACACAAGTGATCCCGCAACACTTGTGTCTCTCAAAGTCCCCCCGCCCTCCCCCACCAAACAAAACTCTCAAACCCCTAAGACTACATTGTGGATGCTACAAAACTAGAAGAAAGGAGTCTCTATTTATACGGTCTATAACCTTTTCCTACAAGAATAAGGATTAGCCAAATATGGAGAATATGTTTTCCTTTCTTAAAAGGAAAACCTAATTATGATAAGAAAGTCAGGACAAACACCAACAATTCCCCCCCTTGGCCTGAATTTCTGATAGAATAAATTTACTCCACCTTCTTCATGTAGTCTTCAACATGTTCAATCTCCATCTCCAAAATCTCCTTCATTAAATCTTGCCTCTACACAAAGTAATACTCTGATAAAATATCTCAAACTAAAATCTTCATTATCGTCAAATAGGTTGCGACTAGAACTGAATCTGCCAAGATGAACGCCCGATTTTAACCTCGCTTTGATACCACTTGTTAGGATCACGTGTAACTTCACCCAAACTCCGCACTAGTATGATATTGTTCCCTTTGGGCAAGCCCTCACGGATTTGTTTTTGGGCAACTCCACACTAGTATGATATTGTCCGCTTTGGGCCAAGCCCTCACGAATTTATTTTTGGGCACCTCCCAAAAGGCCTCATACTAGTGGAGTTGGGTGACATTTTAAATATTGGACATGTTCCCTCTATTTTTCCGATGAGGGATTGAGTTTTCTTCTCAACAATCCCCCTCAAACCAAGACCACATCACTTGTGACCTCCAAACATCTTGTACCACCGTTATCGCCCAACGGGACACGCCGCCTGACCACCACTCGCCAGGAAGACTTTTGACACGAGACACCACCTGCAAAATTCCAGTCTTGTCGTCACACCGGGAACTTCTCACCAACCGCAATTCACCACTTCGATACACCCGAACCTGAACTCCATACTAGTGGAGTTGGGAGACACTTTAAATATTGGACATGTTCCCTTTATTTTTTCGATGTGGGATTGTGTTTGCTTCTCAACAATCCACCTCTCAAACTAAGACCACATCACTTGTGACCTCCCCGTACCGCTATTACCAACCAGTGAGACATGCTGCTTGACCATCACTTGTCAAGAAGACTTTCGACACGAGGCATCAACCATAGATCTCAACTACTAGGTCACTTCACATGATCTTCCAAACATCTTGTATCGCCGTTATCACCCAACGGGACACGCCGCCTGACCACCACTCGCTAGGAAGACTTTCGACACAAAGCACCACCTGCAGATCTCCAGTCTTTTCTTCACACCAGGAACTTCTCACCAACTTTCGACACGAGGCATCAACCATAGATCTCAACTACTAGGTCACTTCACATGATCTTCCAAACATCTTGTATCGCCGTTATCACCCAACGGGACACGCCGCCTGACCACCACTCGCTAGGAAGACTTTCGACACAAAGCACCACCTGCAGATCTCCAGTCTTTTCTTCACACCAGGAACTTCTCACCAACCGCAATCCACCACTCTGACACACTCGAATCTAGGCCAAACTCCGCACTAGTATGATATTGTTCACTTTGGGCCAAGCCCTCACAGATTTGTTTTTGGGCACCTCCCAAAAGGCCTCATACTAGTGGAGTTAGTGGAGTTGGGTGACACTTTAAATGTTGGACATGTTCCCTCTATTTTTCCGATGTGGGATTGTGTTTGCTTCTCAACAATAGGTTCTATATATCTATTGTAGACACGTGATTTTGACCCTCCTCGAGTTTAATATATATTTTTCGATATTAAATTTTTATATTTGGCCCAATATTGTTTTAATTCTTATTTTTATTTTTAATAAATTTTTATTTAAAAAATAAATAAATAAATGAAGTTAATTTTAGAATATTTTATTTTATTTATATTTCAATTTTTTTAAAAAAATAATAATACTAAAAAATAAAAATATTTTTCTTTTTAAATAAATAAGTTAGTAGTTTTAGTACTATCTTAATTATATTTATTTTTTGGTTATTTTAATATATTTTTTTAAATATAAAATTAATTAGTTATTATTATTATTATTATTATTTTTATTATTATTTTAGTATTTATTTATTTATTTTGATTTATTTTATTATCTATAATAGTAATTAAAAAAAAAAGAAGAAAAAGGATTCAAAATTTAAACAAAATCTTATCCTATCTTATCTATAACTGTGCCCCCTAATTTCCCCTATTTAAGCTTTTTCCACACTCAGATAAAAAAAAAGTACGTACAGTCTATCATCAGACACTTTTTACACTGCATCAGACAAAAAAATAAACAAACAGAAATCAAACAAAAAGTGAGAAGGAAACAACACTCAAAATCAAACATAAAAAAAGAAAGAAGAGAAAGAGTAGCGAATCGAGTTTCGGGTTTCTGTTCGAGTTTTGGTGTTGATTTTTTTGTTTCATCACAGGTTCTATTCGATCATGTATCATTTATCCTGTAAACTTTATTATGAACTAGCATGAATAAAAATGTTCAAGTAATCTTATACATTATTCGGTATGTGTATTTGATTGATTACGTAAACTTTCTATTATTATATATTATGCTATCAAATCACCGAATATTTATATATTTATATGGTGTTGGATATAAAAAAACTACATATGATACTGTCTTGTTTAAGAAAATAGGTACTGTCATAGTTACGCTTTGTTATGATTCCCTGCATGCATTATCCATTTCACGCACATACAAAAAATTCAATAATACACAGTGCACACACCTATTCACAGATTCTCACACACACAATAGCACGCATACACAGAGAAATAAAAAAAGCAGATGAGAAAAAATAAAAAAAATTGCTGAAACAGTAAAAAAAAATCAGAATTTTTTTTGAAATTTAATAAACAATAAAGAGAATTTAGATCGGAAGAGAATCATATATTCCGATGATTTTTTGACAAAAAATGTATTAAAAAAATGATCAAATCTGCCGGCGAAACTTGTTTTCCCCGTTCCAAGAACTGACTCAAAATCCACCCTCGTTACCGTTCCGGTGACCCTTTTCATCGCCAAAAAATGGCAAACCAAGTAATCGAAACACCGTGTTGTCGGAAAACCCATTAAAACCGGTGATCTTTCGCCGGTAACACTCTAGATCTCACCAAAAATGGTGGCCGGTCGCCGACCTCCACCACACGCCGCTGCTCTATCCTGTGAGGCAAAATCGTCGTAAGCCTCCAAAATCGGCGAAAACACGTCAAAATTACTTTCCCCGAACCAGATCAGATGGGATCTCCCTCCAAATTCGACCAAATCTCGCCAAAAAATTTTCCAAAATAGTCTATCCCGTCGCTATTCCAGTGATCATCTTTGCCGAAAAATAGTAAAAAACTGTCAGGATCATCTCTCTGTCCAGACAGCGCCACTTCTCTAGCCAACCCGCTTGCCGGAATTGCTTCGCAGTTAACGTTGACATACCAAAAATACTACGTACTTATTGTGTTTTCCTTTGAACTGTTTTTCTTAATTTTCAATATAGTTTACTGATGAATATAAATTGATGGCTTTGTACTTTCTTCTTCTTCTTCTTCTTCTTCTTCTTCTTATTATTATTATTATTATTATTATTATTATTATTATTATTATTATTTATTTTATTATTATTTATTATTTTATTATTATTATATTTTTGAGTTAAATTAATTAATCACTTTAAATGATATTTTTTAAATTTATTATTTATTATTATAGTTAATCAGTATTCCGAATAGATGAATTATTACGAGTTTACAAGAGATAAATCAAATGTCTTTAATGCTAGATCAACTTTAGGCACGATAAATGATCGTCTCAATTAAGACTGCGGCGTACGCATCTTTCCGAGATATTCAAAATTCAAGGATGTAAAAAATACACCTTGGCAAATATTTTTCTAAAATTAACTTGATAAATACTTTTTAACTTTCACTAATTTATTTAATATAAGATAATACACAAGTTTTCGGTATAATAAAATGAGCGAATTTAGGCCTTCACACAATTTAATAAAATAGTTTAAGTCAAGATAAGTCAATAAAAGCGGTTGTGCTAGAACCACGGGATTCAAGGGGTGCCTCACACCTTCCCTTCGGTCAACAGAATTCCTTACCCGATCTTCTGTCTTCGCAAACCAAATAAAAGAGTCATTTCCTTTTGACTAAGGATTCAAAAAGGTAACTTGGAACACCAATACTCAATTCCAAGTTGTGACTCTAAAAAAATGATAAAAATTAATCCCTATTCAATACCATCACTTTAATTGAAAAACCCTTTGACTCGTTCCTCGGGCGAAAAGGAAAAAGGGGTGTGACATCTCTGGCGACTCCGCTGGGGACTAAAGAATTTGAGCTTTTTTATTGACTTATACTTGCTGTAATTATTGTTGATATTGTGTTTGTTGGCCTTATGTGCTACTTGTCACTCATTTACTGCTTTGATATTGATTGAACTGTATTATATATTGTCTTCTCTTGCGCACCCCCTCTGAGTCTCTAAAATAGGATAGAATGAATGCATCGCATGCATCCTACTTTCTTTTTTAGATAGCCGGAGTGTCAAGGCACCTGGTGAAGGATTATAGTCACACATGTTAGGCAGGGGTCGAATCGACAATGAAGGCGGTGTTGCCCTGGTACCAACCAAGTTGTCCCTCCCCGACTCAAGTGTCCACTCGGGTAAGCCAGTCTAGACACCTATCCCTAAAAGGCTTAAACTTAGAAGAACTGAAAACTGAGAATCTGGTTATCCCTATTAGGAGCCGCTTTATTTGTATCATATGCATTTGACTTAGTGGGTCGGCACAAGGGCCGGGTCTGTCTAGGACATGTGACCTACTTTATAAAGACCAACACGTGCATCCTACGTGTTCTTTGATATTTATTTGAAAGGATGTTTGTTTGTTGACCGGCTTTAGGCAACTTTAAAATGCAAGAGATTAATTTATCCTCATATTTAGTGAATCATTTTTCAAAGAAAAATTTTATTTTTAACAAGAAAGGAAAAAATTTAGTAACATAGTTTTACGATCTTTATGAACTACGAGGGTATGATTCTCACTTTTTAGTGAGATACGTAGGAAGTCCTTCCCGGGATGCGACCTTATCTTTTGAAAAATTATTCATAGATTTATTAGAGAATATTTTGAAAATATGATTACTTTCATAATTATTTTTCTAATCCTCAAGTCCAATTTTTATATATCTTAATAGTCCTGAATCTTTAGGGATCATAAGGCTAAGTTTTACAAAATAAAAATATATATAAATCTTAACAGCCCTGAACCATTAGGGGACTTGAGGCTAAGTTTTGTACGACATATATTTCACGAACTACGCCCACCTGATTCTCATCTTAGTAAGATACGTAGACAGTCCTTCATGGATTCGGTGGTTTTAAAGAAGGAAAAATTTTATTTGTGTTTCCTTCTAAATAAATAAAAAAGAGAGTTTTCGATCTGTATATAAAAATAAATTAATTTATTTTTGAATATAAAAAAATGTATTTTTATCGTTATCTTTAAATTCAAAATAATAATAATAATAATAATAATAAAGAAATCTTTCTCATTTCTCAAATCACAAGAAAATGTGTTTCTCCATATCTCCAGCTTCGAGAACTACGCACACCTGATTCTCATCTTAGTGAGATACGTAGGCATCCATTCTAAAGTTCGATGATCCTTTCAAAAAGAAGATAAAAGAAAAAGAGTTTTTGAAAAAATATTGCATTCTGATGCCTTTGTAATTTCTTAAACAGATAATTTAAGGTGGTTGGTTTGTGGTATTTTGGCTAGTCCTTCATATTACACCAAATTCAGGAAAAAGAGTCATGTCCAGCAAGAGTATAGAAAGTGAAATCATGGATCAGACAAAGAGTCAGAAAAATGAGAGGTTAAAACAAGCGATTGTGAGTTTGAGGCAACAAATGTTGGAAATGTATCGAGCTTGGGCCAGTGGGATGCCTTCTCTGCCATTTTCCACTATTGACCCTACAAGTACCTTGAGTTTTTCACCAAAATTGCAAGGTCGGTTTTCTGTTGTGGTTATGTGCCACAACATGCATCAGAATCTATTCCAAGCCAAAAGAATCTCAATGTTTCAATCACTCATTCTCTAGACCTTCAGTATAAATCTAGCACATCGATAACACCACATATAGTCTCTGCTTCTGTTGCTCCATCCTCTACTGAGGTTTCTACCTTAGTTTTTTCTCCGACGATTGTGCCTCCCCAATCTGCTAGTAAGTCGATGTTCAACATTCTTGATGATTACTATTATACTCCTGAGCCCACATCTATGTTAGTTGGACCATCAAAATTTCTTACTAAGAAGTCTGACATGACAGAAGAGCAAGAGAAAATGGCTAGGAAAATGAAGAGCACAGAAAAGGCTACGAAAAATTCTAAGGGAATTGTGAATTATAAAGATGTTGCATATAGATACAGGGACATGTCTTCAAGTGTTAACCTTTCTCCAAGCCTTGAGATATCAAAATTTGAGAAACATGATGGGTACGAGGATTCTGTGAAACACTTGGGATGATATTGCCATCAATTGAGAGGGACAAAAGGAAAGAAAAAGGAAAATGTACCTATTGTCATTACAGGGGCAAAGCAGAGCTCAAGAGGTCCAACTCAGCAATATTGTCAGTTTCAATCTCGAGCTTGCACATCAAATTCATATGCTCATATGCAACAAGGTTCCTTTTTGCAAAATCTAAGATATTTCATTCCACTTCCTCAATATACTTTAAACAATACACAGTTGTATGCTCATTCGTTTTCTTACCCACAATGGAACACACCAACTCCTCAGAGTTATCCTTCAATTCCACAAATATACCAAACCCCTTCTAGGCCCAATTTTCGATCCAAGACAAATAATGAAATGAGGCAAATATACCAAAGCCCTTCTAGGCCCAATTTTCGATCCAAGACAAATAATGAAATGAGGCAGAAGTTGAGAGATTGCTTCACACCAATTGGAGAGTCATATGCCAGTTTATTTCAGAGATTGGTACATGAGGGCATGATTACTCCTCTCCTTGGGCACATAATTAATTTTCGTTCACGAAATTTTGATCCTAATGCACGATGTCCGTACCATTCTGATGCTCGAGGTCACAGTATTGAGTATTGTCGTGCTTTGAAAAGAGAAATAGAAAGGATGATTTAAGAAAAATTGATTGTAGTGCAAAATATTGACTACGAGCATCACACGGAATCCTTCATCAACACACGGTAATGCACAATACGTGGGAAACAATGAGTTAAGCATGGGGATCTAGAATTTATTTGTTAAATAAAATGTGTTGGACAGTGGTGGAAGTTCTAGTCATGCTGATAAGCAAACCAATGTCTAAGATGTCAAGCTTAACAATTGGGAGGTCACTCGTCTCCCTACTATGAAGGAGTTTGGTAGTTTATTTGTTTGTCTTTCTGCAATTCGAATCGTTCTAGGGTTGTAATTCAAATTTTTACTTTGATATTTTAGGTTAAAACTTTTTCTATCTTTGGGTTTTTAATGAAACATAATTTTCCTTTATTTTATTTTGTGTCTAATATTTACTTATATATTTTCTATTATACAGTTCTTTCTATACCGGTTCTAATGATATGACATGCATGAAGAATTATCAATCAGATTTTAAAATCCAATCTAATTATGAAATAATGAATAAAGAGATTGAGTATGATGAAGAGGAAGTATTTGAGAATATAAGCAAAAGATTTCAAACAGTTTGAGAATAAGTCAAATCGCAATATAAATGAAATTGGAGCAATCGCTTTCCAAATCAAAAATGACTTGATCATCAATTGGAAGATCTAATTCAAGCATTTTGAATGGGATCAATCAGAGGATATATAATCTCCATCGTCAGGAAAAATAAAAGAAAGTTAGCTTCCAAAGAGACATGAGTCATTCGTGTGGAGAAAGTACAACACAAGTGGACTTGTATGTTTCACAAGCTTAAAAGTAGTGACGCAAGTGCATGAGCTTAGTCATAGTCAATATTGAAAAAATGTGTATGATCTTCATGTTCCATTCCTAGATTGCATGTTATGTACTTGAGTTTTTAAGGATTGATATGACGAAGGCATTTCATTCTACTATCCAAATGTTGTGTCATCTTTTGTTATCTCTTTTGAGCTTTTGTTTTATTTCTTTTATATCCCTCTTTTGTAATCAAAATAGAGTTTGCAAAAAAAAAAAGTATCAAGAAAAAATAGAATTAGAAAAGTGTCAAGAAAAAAAAAAGAATAGAGTCAGAAAAGTATCAAGAAAAAAAAAGAATAGAGCCAGAAAAGTATCAAGAAAAAATAGAGTCGAAAAAAATATTTCTCTCTCTCAAAAAAAAAAAAGAAAAAGAAGAAAAAGAGAGAAAAGTCAAAAAAAAAAAAAAGGATTCAAAATTTAAACAAAATCTTTTCCTATCTTATCTATAATTGTTCCCCCTAATTTCCCCTATTTAAGCTTTTCCCACACTCAGATAAAAAAAAAAGTACGTACAGTCTATCATCAGACACTTTTTACACTGCATCAGGCAAAGAAAAACAGAGAAAAATGAGAAAAAAAGTGAGAAGGAAACAACACTCAAAATCAAACGTAAAAAAAGAAAGAAAAGGAAGAGTAGCGAATTGAGTTTCGGGTTTCTGTTCGAGCTTTGGTGTCGATTTTTTTGCGTCATCACAGGTTCTATTCGATCATGTATCATTTACCCTGTAAACTTTATGATGAACTAGCATGAATAAAAATGTTCAAGTGATCTTATGCATTATTGGGTAAGTGTATTTGATTGATTACGTAAACTTTCTATTATAATATATTATGCTATCAAATCACTGAATATTTATATATTTGTATTGTGTTCGATATAAAAATACTACATATGATACTGTCTAATTAAAGAAAATGGGTACTGTCACAGTTACACTTTGTTATAATATCCTACATACATTATCCATTTCACGCACATACAAAAAATTCAATAATACACAGTGCACACACCTATTCACAGATTCTCACACACACAGTAGCACGCATACACAGAGAAATAAAAAAAGCAGATGAGAAAAAATAAAAAAATTGCTGAAACAGTAAAAAAAATCAGTAAAATTTTTGAAATTTAATAAACAATAAAGAGAATTTAGATCGGAGAAGAATCATATTTTCCGATGAATTTTTGCCAAAAAATATAAAAAAAAATGATCAAATCTGCCGGCGAAACTTGTTTTCTCTGCTCCAAAAATCGACTCAAAATCCATCCTTGTTACTGTTCCGGCAACCCTTTTCATCGCCGGAAAATGGCGAACCAAGTAACCGAAACACCGTGTTGTCGGAAAACCCATTAAAATCGGTGATCTTTCGCCGATAACACTCTAGATCTTACCAAAAATGGTGGCCCATTGCCGACCTCCACCACACGCCGCTTCTCCGTCCTGTGCGACAAAATTGCCGTAAGCCTCCAAAATCGGCGAAAACACGCCAGAATTACTTCCCCGAACCAAATCCGATGGGATCTCCCCCCAAAATCGGTCAAAACTCGTCAAAAATATTTTCAAAACAGTCTATCTCGTCGCTATTCCAGAGATCATCTTCGCCGGAAAATAGTGAAAAAATGTCGGGATCATCTCTCCGTCCAGACAGCACCACTTCTCCGGCCAACCCGCTTGCCGAAATTGCTTCGCCGTTATCGTTGACATACAGAAAATACTACGTACTTATTGTGTTTTCCTTTCAACTATTTTTTTTAATTTTCAATATAGTTTACTGATGAATATAAATTGATGGCTTTGTACTTTCTTCTTCTTATTATTATTTATTATTATTATTATTTGGGTTAAATTAATTAATCACTTTAAATGATATTTTTTTAAATTTATTATTTATTATTAAAGTTAATCAGTATTCCGAATAGATGAACTATTACTAGTTTACAAGAGATAAATCAAATGTCTTTAATGCTAGATCAACTTTACGCACGATAAATGATCGTCTCAATTAAAAATGCGGCGTATGCATCTTTCCGAGATATTCAAAATTCAAGGATGTAAAAAATACACCTTGGCAAATATTTTTCTAAAATGAACTTATAAATACTTTTTAACTTTCACTAATTTATTTAATATAAGATAATACACAAGTTTTTGATATAATAAAATGAGCGAATTTAGACCTTCTCACAATTTAATAAAATAGTTTAAGTCAAGAAAAGTCAATAAAAGCGACTGTACTAGAACCACGGGATTCGAGGGGTGCCTCACACCTTCCCTTCAATCAACAGAATTCCTTACCCGATCTTCTGTTTTCGCAGAACAAAATAAACGAGTCATTTTCCTTTTGACTAGGGATTCAAAAAGGTGACTTGGAACACCAATACTCAATTCCTTGTGGAGACTCTAAAAAAATGATAAAAATTAATCCATATTCAATACCGTCACTTTAATTGGAAAAACCCTTCGACTCGTCCCTTGGGCGAAAAGTGAAAAGGGGTGTGACATCTATTATGCGTAAGTAATTAGATGTATGTACTATACTTGTACAATAATATTACAATTATTTTGAAATTCAATTATCTGGTTCTCTGGGTCATTAACTATGATTTGTATATAACATGGCTTCACCCTTGTCACACCTCATTTTCGCCCGATGGTCGAGTCGAAGGGTTTTTTCAGTTAAAGTGACGGCATTGAATAGGGGTTACTTTTATTATTTTTAGAGTCGTCACTTGGAATTGAGTTATGGTGTTCCAAGTCACCTTATTGAATCCCTAATCAAAAGAAAATGACTCTTTGTTGGTCTGCGAAAATAGAAGACTGGGTAAGGAATTCTGTTGACCCCTCGAGTCCTGTGGTTCTAGCACGGTCGCTTTTATTTACTTGTCTTGACTTAAACTTTTTAAAAAAATTATGTTAAGGCCTAAGTTCATTCATTTTTATTGTATTAAAACTTGTATATTTTTTTATATTAAATAAATTAATGAAAATTAAAAAAAAATTGCAAGAAAAATATTTGCCAAAGTTTATTTTTTCATTCTTGAATTTTCAAAAGTCTCAAAAAGATGTGTATGCCGCATTCTTAATTGAGGCGAACATTTTAAACATGCCTAAAAAAATACTTCGCATTAAAGATATTGATTTGTTACTTATAAATTTATAACAATTTTATCTAAGTGAGACATTACTTAATCTAAACAATGAACTTAAACAATATTTAATTAAACTAGTCAATTAGTTTAACAAATAATTAAGTTTTATAATGATAATGAAAAAAAAAAGAAAAAAATAATAATAAGAAAATAATTACTACTAATAATAAAAAATAATAATAATAAAATAATAATATTTTAAATATATAAAATTAACTTTGTTTATTCAAATAATTTTAAATTAAATTTAAATAATCATTAAATAAATTCTTATCTTTCAACAAGCATCATATAAACTACAAATATATAGATCGTACACGAGACCCATTTTTGATTCAATATAACTACGCTAATGATTTCTTAATTAACAATCTCTTAATTTACAATCTCTTAGCAAATTGTCAAAAATCCTCCAAAGTTTAAGGTCATGCAATTACATTAATAAACAATAACCAAAATGCAAAAAAAAAAAAAAAAAATGAGTGATGCCATGGAAAGTAGAAAAGAAAGTAGATTTGTCCATTTATTTCTTTTCTCTTGTTTTCTTTATAATGGAAATTGGAGAACAACTGTTACACTTGTATGTTTTTAATATTTTTTTTTTACATTTACGAAGGTATGCACAAACAGTATAATATCAAGACAAAGCAATAGCATTCACTTAATCCCATTTTTTTTTAAATAATTTGAAAATTATATTCCAATCCAAGAAAAATACGAACACATCCATGATTCTAACTCCATATCTATGTATAAATATAAACAATTCCATAACTTAATCATATAACATGTAACGATAGAAAATTCACACAATTAATTCACTTCACATATTAAATAAAGTAGGAAACCACTTGAATATTTTTATACATGTTTTTCCATAGTAAAATTTATAAAGAAAATGGTACAGGATTAAAGAAGAACCTGTAATGAATTAAATTCAATAATGCAGCAAGAAGCCTTCACCGAAAACTTCAAATGGAACCCGAATTTACTTACATCCTTTTCTCTCTTTTGACTGATAATTTTCTCTGACTGGCTTTTCTTTATCTGTTTTTCTCTGCTTTTTGATGTTTCTGACACAGTGTCTAATGATTTTTTTTCTCTTCTTTTTGATGTTTCTGACACAGTGTCTGATGATTTTTTTTCAATGTCTGTGTAGGAATAGTGAATGCACATCTGTCTCTCTGGGGGATGGAAGTCCTTTTTGTAAAGGGATTTTTTTTTTTTTAGGGGGGGGGGTTGCAAATGGGGGGAGTAGTTATCTATTAGCATAGGATAGATTTTTGAATTTTGAAAATATATTATTATTATTATTATTATTATTATTATTATTATTTTTAAAAGAAGACAATAATAATAATAAATAAAAATAAATAGTAAAATAATAATAGTAATAGTAATAATAAATATAATATTAATTAATTAATTTTTATATTTAACAGAACATAATAAAATTTAAAAATAATATTAAAACTACTAATTTATTTATTAAAATTTAGAAGGGTCCTATCCAAAAAGTAAATTCCCATTCGTCAGGAGGGTCCTGAGTATAAAATAAATTTTCATTCTTCAGGAGGTTCCTGTCCCATTCTTCAGGAGGTCCTGAGCATAAAATAAATTCTCATTCTTCAAGAGGGTCCTTAGCACAAAATAAATTCTCATTCTTCAGGGGGGTCCTGTCCCATTCTTCAGGGGGGTCCTAAGCAAAAAGTAAATTCTCATTCTTCAGGAGGGTCCTAAGCACAAAATAAATTCCCATTCTTCAGGAGGGTCCTGTCCCATTCTTCAGGAGGGTCCTGAGGACAAAATAAATTCACATTCTTCAGGAGGGTCCTGTCCCGTTCTTCAGGTGGGTCCTGAGCACAAAATAAATTTCAGTAAACACAAATAAAACTTTGTCCCAGTTTGCACTAGTAAATTTTGCAAGTGTCATCAGATCATAACTTTTGAAAAGTACAGTAAAAAGTGTGAATCAAAGCCCTGCTAAAGAAATGCGTCTCATCAGAGTAAAACTGATGACTAAAATTAGGAAGTGTGTCTCCTAAGAATTAAATTGAAGGACTCGACTAGAAAGTGTGTTTTCTAAGAATGAATGTTCAAATTAGGAAGTGCTTCACCTAACAAATGAAAACTGACTTAGTCAGACTAGGAAGTGCGTCTTCAGGGGTTAAATGAAATGACTCGACTAGAAAATGCGTCTTCTAGGAGTGATGGTTCAAGTTAGGAAGTGTTTCACCTAACAAATAAAAAATGACTTATTCAGACTAGGAAGTGCGTCTCCTAGGGGTTGAATGAAATGACTCAACTAGAATGTGCGTCTTCTAGGAGTGATTGTTCAAGTTAGGAAGTGCATCACCTAACAAATGAATCTTGAATTATCCGTACTAGGAAGTGCGTCTCCTAGGGGTTAAAATGATGAGTTTTTACCATTATTGATTATCAAATCTGTGTAACAGTACTGCCTCTTGCATTTGCAGAAGTGAGAAATTGCAGCTTTTAATAGTTAAGCTTTGAAACCTTTGATATGAAGGTAACACATGTTTTTTCCTCATATAAAGAAAACTTTTTAATTTAAAAATACGGTGGTTGATTTGTGGCATTTGGCTATTGAGACGATCTCTTGCACTTGTCATACCCAGCTCTATTGCAAATCATTGATCGGTATTGTTGACTTGTTGTAGTATTGACCCAAATTCTGACTACTAAAACATTTTAACTCAAATCATATTTCTCTTGCATGATGCCTCGAGATTCAGCTTCAAATACACCTTTTATACTTTTATGAGTCCAAAAACTGTCGGATGACGTGCATTCTTGAGTACTTTACTTTATTTTTGAAACATGTTATCTTTGTGTGTTGGTCTTTTGTCTTGCTTTGCACAACTAAAAGAGTTGGCAGCAAGTTTTGAAGTCCTTCCTCACTTATCTTGATAAAATTTTGACTCAAAAATACATGAAAGATGACGATAGTGATTTTCTTTTGACCACAAAGACACAAAAATCAAAAATCAAAAATCAAAAATAAAAATAAAAATAACAAAAATAATAGGAAAGGACAATAGACATCTCTTCTTAAAAAATGTCAAAGAGAAAATTTTATCTGGGTGTGGCAGCTGATTCTAGTGATTATGACATGCATTTTGAATTAAACAACTTGATCTATCCAAACTAATCACTATCACTTTTTTCCCACTCATTGAATTTGAAATGGAGCCATTCTTGAACTTATTACCTCTGGATTATAATCCTCTTTAGGCTAGTGACACCTCGATGGATTTTTGCCAACAAGCCGCTCCAACTTTCTTTTCTTTCTCAAGTCATTGTGGTCTTATGGTGCCCATGAAGACTTTTACCAATAAAACTCTCATTTTTATTGATCTCACAACTCACGGTCGCCTTATGATTCTCAAAAGGATTTTCACCAATAAGACTCTCATTTTTTTTATTTTTTTTTAGAAAATAATACTCAAAATTTGAAATATCATGAACCCATAATGTGTTTAGCCTTGACATTCTCAAAGATTGATCTGAAGGTCTTTCTTTAGTTGTAACTTGGATTTTGAAATGGGATAGAAAGAAAGGTCGGCATAGGGCTCAAAATTTATACAACATTGGGTAAAATATACAACTTTTGGAATCGACTCATTTAAGGAAACAAACTTTTTCCCCAGTTTTATTTCATTTTGGGTAACTTGAATTTTTCTTTGGTTGGACTGAACCCCAGAGTAAGGCTGCATATGTATCTTGTCATAGCAAGAATCAGGTCAAACGTAGTTCATGACATTTCTTTTGCTTGATTTGGATTTTTGATTGATTTTTTCTCTTTTTTTTCGATTCTTTTTTTTACTCCATTTTTCTTGATATTTTTTTTTCAACCTTTTCAAATTCTATTTTGATTCCAAAAGAGGGATGCGAAAGAAAATAACACTAAAGCTCAAAAGGGGTAACAAAGGATGACACAACATTTGGGTAGTAGAATGAAAAACCTTCGTCATATCAATCCTTAAAAACACAAGTACATAACATGTAATCTGAGAGTAGAACATGAAGATCATACGCATCATTTTCAACATTGATCGTGACTAAGCTCATGCACTTGCGTCACTTCTTTTAAGCTTGTGAAATATACATGTCCACTTATATTGTACTTTTTTCTCAATGAGTGACTCATGCCCTTTTGGAGCTAACTTCCTTTTGTTTTTCCTTATAGTGGATACTATATATCCTCCGATCAACCCCATTCAAAATTTTCGAATTGAATCTTCTAATCGATGATCAAGTTATTTCCTGATTCACAAAGTGATTGCCTCAATACATTCAAAAGTGGTTGTAACTATCTCCCCAAATACATGAACACTTTACTTATTTTCTTATATGTTTTTTTTTTCTTTCAACTCTATCTTCTTGTCAAATGTTTCAGGATTAGATTATTTTTAAAGATCAGTTTGTGAATTCAACATACATATCATATCACTAAAATCAACATAGAAAGAGCTCTCTAAAGAAAAGAAAGACAACAAAATAATATATAATAAAAAAAAGGACATACATTTGTTGACCAAAAAATAGAAGGATTTGAATGGAGATTATAATAAAATAAGATAAGATATATCTCAAATTTCAACCCTAAAATAATTCGGGTAGTAGAAAGAAAATAAAAAAGACTATCAAAAATTCTTCCTCGTGAAGAGCAGATTGGCTACTAAATTGCCAAACTTAATATTTTAGCCATTGAATTTCACGTCGGCCTTAATGGAGTCTCCACAATCATTGCTACATCATCTTTTTTTTTTTTTTTTATTTTTGAACTCGATCATTTTGAATTTATCACCTCAAACTCTCTCCAAAGTAAGTCATCAGCAATTTTTCTTTTCCCCTACTCCTCTTCATTGATTACAAGACGTTTTCATATGAGTCAAAGGATCACCATGACCCTCGTACATATCCAAATTTGGTGTTATGGAGTTTAGAGGCAAGTGAACATTGAAACATGTAAAATCCTTGTGAGAACTCTCTTTTTCTCTCTCAGTATTTGCATGTTTCTCATAATTTGCTCCAAATTTCTCACTTTTCAAATCATTTCTTGTTATTCCTTATTTCTAACAATCTACACCAACTCATCTCAAACCCTGTATCATTTTTTGTGGGTCATCTTACTTGTTCTTTGAACATGGTGTTGTATTAGTAAGATGTCAACTTAGCCAAAAACCAACCACCTTAACACTATTTTAATTTTGGAGAAAATTAATGTGTCAGAGTTCAAAATTTTTCTTTTTAAGACCATTGAATCCATGAAGGACTGTCTACGTATCTCATTAAGATGAGAATTAGGTGTGCGTAGTTCTTGTAATATATGTCATACAAAACTTAGCATCAAGACCCCTAAAGGTTCAGAGCTGCTAAGATTTATATATATATATTTTATTTTGTAAAACTTAGCCTTATGATTCCTAAAGATTCAGGGCTATTAAGATATAGAAAAAATTGGACTTGAGGATTAGAAAACTAATTATGAAAGTAATCATATTTTAAAAATAATTTCAATGAATCTATGAATAATTTTCAAAAGATAGGGTCGTATCCTGGGAAGGACTTCTTACGTATCTCACTAAAGAGTGAGAATCAGACCCTCGTAGCTCATGAAGATTGTAAAACTTTGTTACTAAAAGGCCAAAGTCATCGATAGGCACTCAAACTTGTTGTCAAAATTCACTTAGACACCTAAACTAAGGCTTGTTCCTCTCAGGCCCCTAAATCTCCCACATTTTGTTCCAATTGGGCATGTTTTGCCTGCATGGCACTACCCGTGTTTTTCACTCACTAGAGGCGCGTGAAGCATGATTTTTTACCTAAATAACAAATAAAAACGTGCCAAGTGGCACTGATGGCTCAAATTTTTTTAATAATAGAATAAATAATATTTTTTAATTAAAAAAATTATATTTAAATTATTTTATTAATTTTAATTATTATGACTTCTTAATTATTTTTTTAAAAAAGAAACACCCCCCCTCTTCGTCGTCTTCTTCACACCCACCCGCCTTCATCTTCTTCTTAAAAAAAATCATCATCTTCTTCTTATCTTCTTCCTCTCCGTCTTCTTGATCCCACTTCAAGTTATCCAAAACGCAAATCAATTTCCCTTCTTTAATTCATCAATTTCCAATTATGAAACTCATAATCAAGAATCTTCAAACTAATTTTTTTTTTTAAAGTTCAGCTTCTTTAAATCAGTTCAGCTTTTTTTTTTTTCATGGCTTCCACCATACAAAGCTCCACATTCAAATCCCATTTCATTACACTCACCTTAAACCAACAAAAATCCAACAACAAAAATAAAAAAATTACAAACTTTGACAAGAAAAAACAAGCTACTATTGACTATGATAAAGGGAGACACAAACTAACTCTAAAAATCAATGGATTTCGCAAATCTGATTTTCCTAAACACTAACTTTTATGTGTCGAATTTTAGTTAAGAGTGATTTTTTTGGATTAATAGATTATGTAGCCTTTGGTAATTTTTTGAAATGACCCAACTGAATCTGAGTTCATATTGCTAGCTATAGAAGGAAGAACGAGACTCGCCGGAAGAAATAGAGAACGAGACTCGTCCGAATAATATCCTCTAAAATGGAGAGAAAATGGAGAAGAAGAGTGAAGATGGAGAAATGAGTGAAGATGGAGATGAAGGGTTTATTTTTTTAATTTAAAATAATTTTTTTAATTTAATATATTCTAAAATAATTTTTATAATTATATAGCCACGTGTCATTATTTTATTTATCAAATTGCCACGTCACCGCAAGTGTAATTCACACACTTTAAATTTATAGTTGATTGTAAAAAAAAGGCTCAATTGGAACAAAATGTGGGGGGTTTAGGGGCCTGATAGGAACAGGCCTTAGTTGAGGGGTCTAAGTGAATTTTGACAACAAGTTTGAGGGCCTATCGATGCCTTTGGCCTTACTAAAATATTTTCTTTCTTTTAAAATAGAATTTTTCTTTGAAAAATGATTCTCTAAATGTGAGAATAATTTAATCTCTTGTATTTTAAAGTTGCCTAAAGCTGGTCAACAAACAAATAACCCTCTAAGCAAATGTAAAAAAGCACGTAGGATGCACATGTTGGTCTTTATAAAGTAGGTCACCTGTCCTAGACAGACCCGGCTCCTGTGCCGAGTTCCGCTAAGTCAAATGCATATGATGCAAATAAAGAGGTACTTAATAGGGATAACCATATTCTGAGTTTTCAGTTCTTCTAAGTTTAAGCCTAATAAGGATAGGTGTCTAGACTGGCTTACCCGAGCGGACACTCGATCCGGGGAGGGACAACTTGGTCGGTAGCAGGGCAACACCACCTTCGTCGCTGATCCGAACCCCGCCTAACATGTGTGACTATAATCTTTCACCAGGTGCTTTGCCACTCCGGCTATCTCAAAAAGAAAATAGGATGCATGCGCTGCATTCCTTCTATCCTATTTTAGAGACTTAGAGGGGGTGTGCAAGAGAAGACAATATATAATACAGTTCAATCAATATCAAAGCAGTAAATAAACGACAAGTAGCACATAAGGCCAACAAACACAATATCAACAATAATTAAATCAAGTATAAGTCAATATAAAAAGCTCGAATTCGTATTAGTCCCCAGCATAGTCGCCAGAGATGTCACATCCCTTTTTCACCCGATGGTCGAATTGAAGGGTTTTTCCAGTTAAAGTGACGGCATTGAATAGGGATTACTTTTATTAGTTTTAGAGTCGCCACTTGAAATTGAGTTAAGGTGTTCCAAGTCACCTTATTGAATCCCTAATCATAAGGAAATGACTCTTTGTTGGTCTGCGAAAACAGAAGATTAGGTAAGAAATTTTGTTGACCGAGGGCAAGGTGTGAGGCACCTGTCGAGTCCCGTGGATCTACCACGGTCACTTTTATTTACTTATCTTGAATTAAACTTTTTAAAATAATTATGTTAAGGCCTAAGTTCGTTCATTTTTATTATATTAACACTTGTATATTCTTTTATATTAAATAAATTAATAAAAAATTAAAAAAAATTGCAAGAAAAATATTTGCCAAAGTTTATTTTTACATTCTTGAATTTTCAAAAGTCTCAAAAAGACGCGTATGCCGCATTCTTAATTGAGACGAGCATTTTAAACATGCCTAAAAAAAATACTTTGCATTAAAGACATTGATTTGTTACTTATAAATTTATAACAATTTTATCTATGTGAGACATTACTTAATCAAAACAATGAACTTAAACAATATTTAATTAAAGTAGTCAATTAGTTCAACAAATAATTAAGTTTTATAATGATAATGAAAAAAAAAGAAAAAAATAATAATAAAAAAAAATTAATAATAATAATAAAAATAATAATATTTTAAATATATAAAATTAACTTTGTTTATTCAAATAATTTTAAATTAAATTTAAATAATCATTAAATAAATTCTTATCTTTCAACAAGCATCATATAAACTAAAAATATATAGATCGTACACGAGACCCATTTTTGATTCAATATAATTATGCTAGTGATTTCTTAATTAACAATCTCTTAATTTACAATCTCTTAGCAAATTGTCAAAAATCCTCCAAAGCTTAAGTCATGCAATTACATTAATAAACAGCAACCAAAATGCAAAAAAAAATAAAATGGGTGATGCCATGTAAAGTAGAAACATACATATTTTTCAGATCACAAGAACTGATATGCTTCTCATTTCTAATTGATTTTACATAAAGTAAACAAACATACATATTTTTCAGATGTCAATTGTTACAACACTGACCTTTCTATTATAATAGCAAACAAATTAACACAACCACCAAATAAACTCAAAAATACATTTACACTAATAAGGAATATAGATTTTTCGGTTGACACAACAACTTTTGTCAACCATAACAATAGTTCAAAAAAATTATGTTAAAGCTTACATACACTCAAATTCAAAAACATCAGATTATAACACAACAAAATACATCAGTTTGAACATGCTCAATTATATCAAATCTAACAAACTGAATTTTAATTTTTTATTCTTCTAACAATACATATGAACCAACAATGCTGCTACAAAAATACATATGAGAATTTTTACAATCAAATACAAACAGTTCGAATCAAATGAATTATATCGGCTAGAAAAAAATGATTTCAATCGATTTATTGTTCTACCAATACATATGAACCAACGACAACACTAAAAAACAATACATATGATAGTGTTTAATGTAAAATACAATCAAAGCAATAGTTTCCAGCAATAACAAGAGTTCAGATTATTCTGTTAAAGCTTACATACAATGTAATTCAAAAATACCATAATCGAACACAACCAAATACACCAGTTTGAACAACCATAATCAAGCTGATTGCGATCAATCGTTCTGCTAGGCTTTCAAAAAAGTACTGAACAGACTTAAAATCGAATTCTGTTTTTAATATACTCATAATTGATTATACGACAGCAGCAAATAAATCTACAATGCATCACAAATTGAGGAATTGAAAAAAGATCGGCAAAAATAAAATATACTCAACAAAAAAAAAAAACTAATCTAATACCTGAAATCGCACTTAAGCACTAATTCGAAGAAGATAATTGAATTCCAAAGTGTTAACGAGAACAACGTAATGTTGATAGTTGAACTTCACAAAACTTTTTTTGAATAACAACAAAAACAATTGAATTTAATTGTTCAATTACAGCGAATCTGAAGTTTCAACAAAAATTTGAATTGATTTTTTTTTTTTGAAGAATCATGCGTTTAGCGACTAGAAATTTGAATCGATTTTTTTTTGAAGAATCACGCATATAGTGAGTGGATAATACAGTTTTTTTTTAATTTGAACAGGGTTGTTAGAAGTTAACGGAAAAAGAGTGATTAATGAGCTTTTAATGGGATTGTAATCTTTAATTGTTAATTTATGGAATTATTACCATATTTAAATCAGATAATTAATGCAGTAAAAACAATTATATTTGTATTTTTATAGCGATACTTTGCAAAGATACATATCAAAATTTGCTATAATATGTAATTATGAAAGTGTTGCTATGAAATTTATAATTAAGGAGCTAAGTATGCTATTTCTGAATTTTGTCCTTCTTTATTCGCTTTTTTTTTTCTAAAAAAAAATATTTTTGAATAAGTTCCTAATAAAACTTTTTTCTTGTTATACCTACACATGGAATGAAAGAATGAGGAGTGACTACTCAAGAAAATATTGCAGAATTAAAAGTAGCCCAATTTACGGTGTAAATTAAACAAGCAAATATACTTTAAATGAGTGGGTTATTTACCAAACTTAGACGAGTTTTAAAATTTTTATAGGTTAATTTACCACTTGATATCTGCATAGCTTATTTTGTTTTAGGAGGTCTATAATTGAAGGTTTACTATTTCAAGGATGTTTTAGGAGGTCTATAATTGAAGGTTTACTATTTCAAGGATGCGGGCGATGGGGATATTAATTCGTTGCCTAATCTATATTCTAACTAAATTTCTGGGTTAGTGAAATATTTTGCGAATTTTACTAGAAACAGAAGAACTTAAGATGTACTCATAATCACTAAACCTTTTTTTTTTTTATAAAAAAAAAAAAGGCAGAAAAGAGAAAAAGAGAAAAAAAAAATTATCTCTTTAACCTAATTCATGCGATACATGCATTTTGATTGGGTATATAATTTAGGAAAAAACAACAACACATACTCTATATTCTCATAAATTGGGTTTTGAGAGGGTAAGTGTATGCCGTCCGTCTACTACTATCTTAGAAGTGAAGCAGAAAGTGTATGCCGTCCGTCTACTACTATCTTAAAAGTGAAGCAGAAAGACTTTTTCTGGTAGATCCCGCAGCTCAGGACAATAATTTTTTTTAAAAAACATTGTCTATAAACCTTATGGTCCAAATAAGTCATAAGTATATATTATCACGTAATCTAAGATAAATATTCAGTAGCTTGCCGTGGCCTAAGATTATTTTGGCCAAACCCTTAGGTAGTTAAACTTAGATTATGCAAAAGCATTTGGGTTATAAAATCTAGTGTGGGACTTATAACAATTACAATTTGCTTTGCCAAACTTTTAAAAAGTCAAAAAGTGCTTACTTTTCAAAATAAATAAATAAAGAAAGAAAGAAAGAAGAGATATCTATTGTAGTGAACGAAGATATTTAGTCATACTTTTGAATAATTGCAAAATCATTTTTTAGGAAAAAAAAAAAATCAACAGAAACTAAAAAGAGAGTAGTTACTTCTTAAGTTAGTCTTTTTTTTTTTATCGAGACTGGAATATTGATCATATCAGAACTTCATTTACCAAACATCCACTTTTCAGTGGATTCAATGTCCTAAAGACAAAATATATTAGAAGGTTCTTAAACAAAACGAAGTGCACAAGTATTATGTTTGAGGTCATCGTTTAATTTATACCTCAAATTAATAAATTCTTTTTACAAGTACACCTAAAACACTTCAGCCATTTTGATTGAACATTGAATATTCATGTTTAACTTCATACACTTTTGTATGAAGTTGTTTGCAACATAATTTAAATTCATGGAAAATAAATTTTAACCACAAACAAAAATATGAAGAAACAAGAATTTTTTATTTATAAACGATTGTGGTTACAAATCTGTTTCTCCCTTGTTTCTTCTCTCTTGATTTTCTCTGTAATTCGAGGGTCTCCGCCATTAGTGGCTCATTCTCGAACATAGGATGATCTCTTTATGAATATCCCATGATTCTCTGTAATTCGAGGGTCTCCGCCATTAGTGGCTCATTCTCAAACATAGGATTATCTCTTTATGAATATCCCATGATTTTGTGGGATATTGGAGATCCCGATCTTTTTACGAATACCCATCAGCTTATGGGATATTCAAGATGTCTGTTTCAGGAACATGTTACCTTTAAATAGGCGAGATTTAGGGTAAAGTAGACTTCTAGAACTCTAACAGAATTTGAATTCTTATTGAAGAGTCCACAAATTTTAGATGTCTACAAAAGGGTCAAAAGTGTGGTCTCGTAAAAGTTAAATATTGAAACTTTTTTATCTGAAGCTTCGTAAAACTTAACAAAGCCAACTTCAAATATTTTTGACTGAATTTACTAAAATTTGATCTAGTTTGTGAAGGTTAACTTTAATTTGAATATCTTTTACTGAAATTATAATTATGACAAGGCTTATAACCTTCAAACGATTTTGCCAGAAGTTGTAGTGAACAGATCAGAACTCAGAGGTACTGTGTAATTGTTTCATGCATATATATTGGATCTCATTTGATATATATGCATGTTTGATTTTTGTTGCAATAGCCCAATGAGCCATGAGTAAGCTCTACTGGTTATTTTTCGATGGCTAATCTTTATTTAGAATAGGTTCAATTAGGACTTTTTTAATTTCTTTTTATAAATCCGAATCGTATTTATTTCAATACTTTTGTAAAGTACAGAGGAGGGGTATAAGACCTGACCTCCGAGAAACACCAAAAAAGATGCCTAAGCTTCTTAAGTGGTATTAAAATAGTAATGGAATAAAGAACCCATCACTTTTTTTTCACTTTTTAAACTAGTCTATGACTTACACAGCTTGAAAAACTTCTTACTAACATAAAGTAGCTATTAAATTTTTGGTCCTGCCTTTGCGCAATGAACAGAACCTTCTGATGATAACTATATTTCTATTCAAGGTGGTTGAAAAATCCAAGAGGAGTGTTTCGTGTTAGGAAAGACGGGCACACAATCAAAGAGCCCGACAGGGTAGCAGCGAAAATACCCAAGACTAAATTTTTCCTTTCAACTTGAACCAAAAGGAGACAAATAAATCCAAGCAAAATAGAGTAATATACAACAAACAACTCAACCAAATGAAACAAGACAAGAATAAAGGCAATCACACAAGACATAAGATTTACGTGAAAAATCCTTCAGTATGAAGAGTAAAAAATCACGGGACCAAAATCTCCACTATAATCACCAAAGAGTTACAATATTGTCCTCCAAAATGTTCACCAAACAAGTGCCAAACAACAAGCAACAATACATAAACCACAACACCAAACACTAGAGAAATAAAGGAGTGAAAGCACCAAAAACCCAGCTACTGTTCGGAAATGAATAACAGGAGCTACAGGCCACCAAATCAATCTACGTTAGTTCCTAATCAAAGATTGAGATGAGATGAACAAGCATTCCAAAAATTAGCTCAATCGGACAAGAAACGAAGCGGGAATCGCAATTTGAAGTTGACAGCTGTGGCTGAAATTTAGGTGCGAAAATCAGCTTTTTTTTTTCCTCTTTGGCTGCTGAAAACTCTCTTTTTTGTGATGGTGAATAAGAGCTTAAAGATCAATATATATGCCCCATAGTAATGGGCCTATGAGCAAAAGTGGGTTGGTCCAAATTGGGCTTCATTTTATCCACATAGGAAGGGACAAAGGCTCATGACCCAACAATTCCCCCTCTCCCGACTATGTGGAGGAGACCGCCATCCCGGCGATCATGCAAAAATATTCAAATTTCCCTCTTGGTAAAACTTTAGTCATCATGTCGGAACCATTATCATCCGTATGTATCTTCTCAAGTTCAAGCAACTTAGAATCCAACACATCCCGAATCCAATGGTATCTCACATCAATGTATTTAGACCGACAATGAAATGTAGAATTCTTGTCAAGATGTATGGCACTTTGACTGTCGCAATGAAGCACATACCTCTCTTGAGCACAACCAAGTTCCCCCAAGAATCTCTTCATCCAAAGTAATTCTTTACAAGCTTCAACGACAACAATAAGCTCAGCTTCTGTAGTAGATAGAGCAACACATTTTTGCAACCTAGATTGCCAAGACACAGCTTCCCCTGCAAAAGTAACCAAATACCCTGAAGTAGACTTGCGAGTATCAGCATCACCGGCCATATCTGAATCAGTATAACCACAAAGACTAGGCTTCCCTGTACCAAAACACAAACTCAAACTAGAAGTGCCACAAAAATATCTCATAATCCACTTCACAGCATTCCAATGTTCTCTTCCCGGATTAGAAAGAAAATGACTAACAACACCAACAGCATGAGCAATATCCGGTATTATGCAAACCATTGCATACATCAAACTACCAACAGCTGAAGCATAAGGAATTTTCTTCATATCTTCCTTCTCATCATCACTGGAAGGACACTGCTTCATGCTCAACTTGAAGTGCATAGCTAAAGGTGTACTGACAACTTTAGCCTTGTCCATGTAAAACTTTCGAAGTACTTTCTGAATGTACTTCTCTTGTGATAACCACAATTTCTTGACCTTTCTATCACGGACAATCTGCATGCCAAGAATTTGCTTTGCTGGTCCTAAGTCTTTCATAGAAAAAGACTTACTCAACTCTTGCTTCAACTTTTGAATCCTGCAAGCATTATGACCAACAACAAGCATCTCATCAACATAAAGCAACACAATAATAAAGTCACCATCAGAGAATTTTTGCACAAAAACACAATGGTCTGAAGTAGTCTTCTTGAAGCCCTGCTGACTCATAAAGAAACCAAACTTCCTGTACCACTGCCCAGGAGCTTATTTCAAACCATACAAGCTCTTCTTCAATTTGCAAATATAATTCTCTTTTTCCTTGACTTCAAAACCTTCGGGTTGCTCCATATGAATTTCTTCATCTAAGTCACCATGGAGAAAAGCAGTTTTAACATCCATTTGCTCAACCTCTAAATCTAGACTTGCAGCTAAACCTAGAACCACACGAATGGATGACATCCTTACAACCGGAGAAAATATCTCATCAAAATCAACTCTCTTTTTCTGGTTAAATCCTTTCACAACCAATCTAGCTTTGTACCGTGGAATTGGATTACCATCTTCATGCTTCACCCAAAAAAACCCACTTATTTTTCAAAGTTTTTTTGTCTTTAGGTAGCTTAACCAAATCAAAGGTATGATTATCTTGCAAAGATTTAATTTCATCTTCTATAGC
>NC_061116.1:219465285-219469499 GCF_002878395.1 Capsicum annuum | reverse complement strand
CAACCGGAGAAAATATCTCATCAAAATCAACTCTCTTTTTCTGGTTATATCCTTTCACAACCAATCTAGCTTTGTACCGTGGAATTGGATTACCATCTTCATGCTTCACCCAAAAAACCCACTTATTTTTCAAAGTTTTTTTGTCTTTAGGTAGCTTAATCAAATCAAAGGTATGATTATCTTGCAAAGATTTAATTTCATCTTCTATAGCATCAAACCACTTTTCTTTTTCTTCACTTTCCATGGCCTCATCAAGACTCTCAGGTTCTCCCCCATCAGTCAAGAGTACATACTCATTGGGAGAATAACGAGATGAAGGTATTCTCTCTCTTGTAGATCGTCTAAGAGAACTCTCTGGAGCATCAACAACTGGTTGCTGATCAACCATATCAACTTACACTGGAGCATCAACAACTTCTTGTTGATCATTCTGAACATGATCATTATCTTCATTATCAACTTGATTTTCATCATCATAAAGATTTTCTTCAGGAGCAGTAGTCAAAGGAACTGGATCAACATCAACTAGGCTCTCACTACTCTGAGAATCAACCTTCTCAGCTTTGTCAAAATCTTCAATTGTTTGGTCTTCAAAGAACACAACATCGCAGCTTCTAACAAGTTTCTTCTCAGCTGGATCATAGAAACGATAGCCAATTAATCTTGACCATAACCAATGAAGATACACTGTCTAGTTTTAATATTCAACTTTGACCTTTCATCCTTAGGAACATGAACAGAAGATTTACACCCAAAGACTCTAAGATGATATAAGAAACATTCTTACCAGACCAAACTCTGCCAGGGACATCACCATTCAAAGCAATAGTAGGAGATAAATTGATAACATAAACAGTCGTATTAAGTGCTTCTGCCCAAAAGGAATCTGGCAGCTTAGCATCTGAAAGCATACATCTAACCCTCTCAATTAGTGTTCTGTTCATCCTCTCTGCTAAGCCATTCAACTGGGGAGTCTTTGGAGGAGTTTTCTGATACCGAATATCCTGCTCTCTGCAATATCTATCAAAAGGACCAATATACTCACCACCATTATCTGCACGGATGCATTTCAATTTCTTCCCTATCTGCCTTTCAACCAAGGCCTGAAAATTCTTGAACACATCAAGTACTTGATCCTTGGACTTCAAAGGAAATACTCAGAGTTTGTGAGAATGATCATCAATAAAAGTCACAAAGTAAAGTGCACCACCATGAGACCTTACTTTAAGAGGACCGCACAAATCAGAATGCACCACCTCCAGCAAATCGAGCTTTCTTTTAGGCGGATGACTCTGAAAAAAACTCTTTTCTATTTACCGGCTAAGCAATGAACACACTTCTTCAACTTTCCTTGTTTTACTCCAGAAAGTAAATTTTTCTTTGCCAAACTATCAATCCCCTTCTCACTCATATGACTCAACCTTCTATGCCATAACTCTGATGAAGTATCATTCTCCATCAAGTTTATCAAGCCTCTAGAAGTAGAGCCCTAAAATACGTACAAGTTAGACAACTTGTCACCTCGAGCCACAATCATCGACCCTCTAGTAAGCTTCCACTGGCCAGCACCAAGGGTATTAACATAACCCTCATCATCAAGACTTCCTACAGAAATCAAATTCAGGCGAACATCTGGAGCATGCTTGACATTATTGAGAACTAGTTTGGAACCATTGTTACTTTCCAAACAAATCGTGCCAATGCCAAGTACTTTAACTTCATCATTATTGCCCATTTTCAACATCCCAAAATTACCTAGAGTATAAGAATAAAATAATTTCTTCTTTGGCGTAATATGAGAAGTAGCACCAGAATCCACAAACCAGCTAAACTCATCGTGAACAAGATTAATGGCATTCTCACCACAAGCAACAAGAAGATCATCATTAGTAACAACAGCAACACAATTTTCATTATCACCTTCTTTCTTTTGCCGTTTTATCTCTCTCTTATGTTTGTAACAATATTTCATGATATGCCCATTTTTGTTGCAATAGTCACATGTAACATTCTTGAATTTGGACCTTGACTTGCTTTTACTTTTATCTCTATAATTTGCTTCTTTGGACTTGTTTCTCCCCCTCTCTTCAATAACCAAAACATCAGAATGTGAAGATGAAGAAGATGAGGCCTGAGATCTTCTTCTCATCTCTTCATTCAAGAAACCACTCTTAACATATTCCATAGTTACAATACCACCGGGAGCAGAATTAGTCAAAGAAACTCGAAGAGTTTCCCAAGAGTCAGGTAGAGTATTAAGAAGCCAAAGTCCTTGAATTTCTTCATCGAACTTTACACCCATTCCGAACAGCTGGTCAAGGACACCCTAAAAATTATTTATATGATCAGAAATAGGACTGCCCTCTTTATACCTGATATTCATCAATTGCTTAAGCAGGAACAACTTGTTATTGCCAGTCTTTGAAGCATAAAGTGTCTCGACCTTGTTCCACAAACTTCTAGCATGTGTCTCATTTATAATATGATTTCTAACATTATCTTCAACCCATTATTTGATATAGCCACAAACCTGTAAGTGCTCAAATTCCCAATACTCATCTGTCATGGATTCAGGTTTAGTAGATGCAAACACAGGTAGATGCATTTTCTTGACAAATAGAAGATTTTTCATCTTGCCTTTCCAAGTATGATATTTACTACCATTCAAACACACCATCTTGTTCATATTTTCCTCCATCATTCAAATCGGCAATCAACAACAACCAATGCTCTAATACCACATGTTAGGAAAGACGGGCACACAATCAAAGAGCCCAACAGGGTAGCAACGGAAAATACCAAGACTAAACTTTCCCTTTCAACTTGAACCAAGAGGAGACAAATAAACCCAAGAAAAATAGAGTAATATACAGCAAAGAACTCAACCAAATGAAACAAGACAAGAATAAAGGCAATCACACGAGACACAAAATTTACGTGGAAAACCCTGTAGATACCTAATTCAGTCCCTCTCGAAGACCCAAGTTACACATTTTTATCCCTGTCTTACCACGTGCCCTCACCCGTATGATTATATCCCATAAAAATACAAAAATAACAAACCCACTAACAAACCTAATCCCCAATTATTCTTTTGTAACAAAATTAATCACTCCTCTTATCAATTTTGGACAACACATCACTACCCTATGCCCCCATACCCTACCCCAATACCCACCCTCATAGCCTATATACACAGACAGGGATTTCTGATTTTTTTCTTTGGGCTTCATCACTGATCCTCACCAAAACAATACGCCATTCACACAACACACACAGACCTCACTACTCAGTAACACACTCGCATCTTCTATGATTTTGACACACGCACAAATGGAGAAGATAAAGAGGGACGAGGGATTTTTCTCTTCTTCTTCTTGAAGGCACACACCATTCACATTGAAAAAATCCCTGGACAATATAGGCACACTCCTATTGGATACACCAGACCCGATCGAGAAAGTGAGAGCTCGAGAGAGAGAGAAAGGAAAGAGGAGAAGATGGAGAGGGAAAGATCGAGTGAGTTGTCCTGAGAGAAGACAGATCGAGGGATCAAGAGGTTCGAGAGAGAGAGAGATCGCGATTGAGAGAAAACGGCGAGGAGAGGTCCGTTCTGACGACCATATCTCACCGGAGCTCCGGCAAACAGTTGAAACCGGCAACTGATACCCCCAAAATAGTAGAAATCGACTACCACAACTCCTAAAATCTCAAAACCAGAGGTCATACGCCCCTCCCATTACCGTTGTTATACTGTTCCGGTGGTAGGGTCCGTTGGCGGATTCGAAAATAGTTTCGATATCCCAAAATCATCCCAACAATTTCTCTTTCATTTGTTGCTAGTGGAATTCGTTCATAACATGATCCAAACAGACCCGTTTGTATAAAATCTTTCTCCGTTCGGTAATTTTGGTTTGGATAAGGGAAAATCGAAGCGGGTATGGGTAGAAACCGAGTTTGATTCAGTTGGTAAGTCCATTGTTGAGGTTCAAATCGAGGTTATTGAAGCCGCTCTTATTTCTCTTATTAAAATTAATCGAAAGCTCTTGAGGTCCATCTCTTTACTCCCGTACTTTCTTTTTTATTTTATTTTGTTGAAATGGCTATGATTATGTGTTAGGTGATTGTAATTGTTTGATGTTGTTGATGTTATGATCACGTGCTTGCTGACGTGACTCCGGTGGTATGATGAAAGAATTTGATTAGTTTTAATG
>NC_061116.1:219450723-219462285 GCF_002878395.1 Capsicum annuum | reverse complement strand
TCAGGACCCTCCTGAAAAATGGGATTTTACTTGCTGTTCAGGACCCTCCTGAAAAAAAAATGGGACCTTACTTTCTGTTTAGGACCCTCCTGGAAAATGGGACAACACTTTCAAAAATGAAATACCACTTTATTATAATTTTTGTTTGGGATAATTTTCGTTCTAGTTTTAATTTTGGGTTTCAGGAGCCCGCCTGAAGAACAGGGTGATGAAATAGCAAGTCAGAGGCCCGCCTGGAGAACAGAGTGGAGAAATGAAAGTCAAGTGACAATGTAATGGAATAGCAAGTCAGGAGCCTGCCTGAAGAATAGGGTGAAGAAACGAAAAGTCAAGCAACAAAGCGAAGCAATTGAAAGCCAAGCAACAAGTTGAAAGAAATTGCAAGTCAGGAGCCCGCCTGAAGAATAGGGTGATAAAAGTCAAGCCAAGAGCCGACAGAAGCTGTATAGTTAGGATTTTATAAATTCGCTTATGTTTTAAATTGTAGTTTTTATTTTTTGATGTAATGACAGAGCCGCGGACCAGAACCTCGATGGAACCTCACTCAACTCTCCAACTCGGTGTAGTCCACCTCTTCCAATCCTTTGAAAAACCCGTGACTTGATTCTCTCATAAATTGGGTAGGTAGGATGTCCTAAGTCAAAACCCGGTTGCTTTTCTTTCTTCTGTTTCTTTCCTTGAATAATGGTCGGGTCAAAATTTGATCTCGTTGTCTACTTCTTTGTCTGAAAACACTTCATGTTTACATTCAAAGGGGGCATGATGTAGACACCTAATTCTGTCCCTCTCGAAGACCCAAGTTACACATTTTTATCCCTGTCTTACCACGTGTCCTCACCCATATGATTATATCCCATCAAAATACAAAAATAACAAACCCACTAACAAACCTAATCCCCAATTATTCTTTTGTAACAAAATTAACCACTCCTCCTATCAATTTTGGACAACACATCACTACCCCATGCCCTCATACCCTACCCCACCTACCCACCCCTCACAGCCTATATACACAGACAGGGATTTCTAATTTTGTTTTTTGGGCTTCATTACTGATCCTCACCAAAACAATACACCATTCACACAACACACACAGACCTTACTACTCAGTAACACGCTCGCATCTTCTACGATTTTGACACACGCACAGATGGAGAAGATAGAGAGGGACGGGGGATTTTTCTCTTCTTCTTCTTGAAGGCACACACCATTCACATTGAAAAATTCCCTGGACAATATAGGCACACTCCCATCAGATACACCAGACCCGATCGAGAAAGTGAGAGCTCGAGAGAGAGAGAAAGGAAAGAGGAGAAGATGGAGAGGGAAAGATCAAGTGAGTTGGCCTGAGAGAAGACAGATCGAGGGATCAAGAGGTTCGAGTGAGAGAGAGATCGCGAGTGAGATAAAATGGCGAGGAGAGGTCCGTTCCTGCGACCATATCTCGCCGGAGCTCCGGCAAACAGTTGAAGCCGGCAACTAATACCCCCAAAATAGTAGAAATCGACTACCACCACTCCCAAAATCTCAAAACCAGAGGTCATACGCCCCTCCCATTACCGTTGTTACACTGTTCCAGTGGTAGGGTCCGTCACCGGATCCGAAAACAGTTTTGATATCCCAAAATCATCCCAACAATTCCTATTTCATTTGTTGCTAGTGGAATTCATTCATAACATGATCCAAACAGACCTGTTTGTATAAAATCTTTCTCCGTTCGGCAATTTTGGTTTGGATAAGGGAAAATCGAAGCGGGTATGGGTAGAAACCGAGTTTGATTGAGTTGGTAAGTCCGTTGTTGAGGTTCAAATTGAGGTTCTTGGAACGGCTCTTATTTCTCTTATTAAAATTAATCGAAAGCTCTTGAGGTCCATCTCTTTACTCCCGTACTTTCTTCTTTATTTTATTTTGCTAAAATGGCTATGATTATGTGTTAGGTGATTGTAATTGTTTGATGTTGTTGATGTTATGATCATGTGCTTGGTGACGTGACTCCGGTGGTATGATGAAAGAATTTGATTAGTTTTAATGGTGCGTTGGATTAAAAGGAATTTTGGGGGTCGGGATCGAAAATTGATAATCGAATAAGTTAAAGGTTGTTTGTTTTGATTCATTACTGAATATTGTCGAATTGGATAGTATCATGATAGATCGAGTGGGTAGGCAATCGTAGGTTTGGGTAGTCGAAATTTAGGAATAAGTGTTTCGTTGGATGTTGGAAGGTGCGTGTGAATGTTTCTTTCTAGTTTATCGTATTTAATTCAAATGTATTTATTTAGCCAAGGAATGCCCCGAGATCACTTGTATTTATTCACCGAGGAATGCCCCGACGTATCATGTTGGCAAAAAATGATCGTGATGAAGGCCCGAGGCGTCGGGTAGAGCATCAGTTTAGGATTAGCGTAGGTTTACTTTCAGTCTCTTTTTATTTCGGGTTGTAATAATTGGACTGGACTTTACATTTCAGATTGTTTTGTTTTGTTTGATTATTTTGAGTGATTTTATGTGGTTTGTACATTTCTTAATGCCAAAATAGTTGATACACTCTACCAAGCGACCGTGGTTGAACCACGGGAGCGAGGGGTGCCTAACACCTTCCCCTCGGTCAACAAAATTCCTTAGCCGGAGTCTCTGTTTGCAAACCAGTTTAAGAGTCAAATGGTTTCGAAAAGGATTTTTTAAAGGTGACTTGGCACACCGAATTATGCCAAGTGGCGACTCTGGATAAAAAATGTAAATAATCCTTTTCCGAAACAAATTTTCACTTCTTGTCACTTAAATAATAAAACCCTTTTGGACTTTAAACTAAAATCTCTTTTTTGGAGTACGTAAAAAAGGGGGGTGTGACAAACCCTTCAGTGTGAAGAGTAAAAAACCACGGGACCAAAACCTCCACTATAATCACCAAAGAGTTACAATATTGTCCTCCAAAATGGCCACCAAACAAGTACGAAACAACAAGCAACAATACATAAACCACAGCACCAAACACTAGAGAAATAAAGGAGTGAAAGCACCAAAAACACAACTACTGTTTGGGAATGAAGAACAGGAGCTACAGGCCACCAAATCAAGCTCCGTCAGTTCCTAATCAAAAATTGAGATGAGAAGAACAAGAAGTCCAAAAATCAGCTCAATCAGACAAGAAACAAAGCGGGAATCGCAATTTGAAGTTGACAGCTGTGGCTGAAATTTAGGTGCGAAAATCAGCTTTTTTTTTTCCCTCTTTGGCTGCTGAAAACTCTCTTTTTTGCGATGGTGAATAAGACCTAAAAAGATCAATATATATGCCCCATAGTAATGGGCCTATGGGCAAAAGTGAGTTGGCCCAAATTGAGCTTCATTTTATCCACATAGGAAGGGACAAAGGCCCATGACCCAACATTTCGCCACTTTAGTTCTGAAAGCTGGCAAATTCAGCTTGACCATTTCCAGCGCTCCCCTTGCTTCCTTAGGTAGTAGATTTTCTTGAAGATATATTGTATTCTGAGAGAGAGTAGTGGCATGCTTTACAAGCATATCTGCAACAGTATTACTTTCTCTATAACAATGAGAAATCTCTCCCAGACTTTGTTTCTGATTTCATCAAGGTTTGGTTAGTACCTAGGTCTCATATATTTAACTTGAAAAAAATGATCGAGAAAAGCATCCAACAATATTCTACCTATGTTCTCCATTTTAATCCACATGAGGACTTGTTTCTTCAAAAGCTATGTAAGTTCTTAATAAACATTCAAAAATGTTACTAATAAAATGTTCTGCACCATCGATCTCTTTATTTTGTTCAAAATGACTCAAGAATTTTATAACGATCCACTCGATATTAACACCCCTTCCAATTGAAATTGTCTTGCCAAGACAATCAATTGATTTTGCAATCTAATCGAACTAATTCAGTTTGATATTCAACGCACACATTGAAAGATTGAAAATTGAAAAGTTGAACGCCCACTCCTATATATAGGAGGAGGAGAGGTCAGAGGAGTACTCTTTTGTCTAAAGTTTACATGAATTAAATAATTGTGAAAAAAAAAAATGGATATATATAGGTTAAATGATAGTGGCCAAATTGGGAACTTTGTATGTCCATATATTAAATTAATCCATTAATGACTTTATTTCTTGTCCAATCCACCTAACCTGAACCATTTAGATGGGTTGCACACTTGAATTTATTGGTTTTTTCTTTTCTTTTCACTTTTACAGTTATTTGGTTAAAATTTAATGTAAAACTTAAGCTTCAATGTGATCCCTAGAACAAGTACTTCACAACTCCAGGAATATGAGTATTCATCAAGTAATCTTCCCATTTGATGCAACGTGGATCAAAATTGAGCACTTCATCCATGTTGATTTTCTTCATTGCCAATCTTAATTTTTCAGTATTAACATCATCAAAGCTGAAAAGATATATACTTAACATTAATAAGGCTGGAATATAACTTAATTGAAAAAGATACACGTGAAACATTAGAAAATGTCGAAAAATTAGTGTACGCATGCATACCTTCCATAGAAAAATACGTAGGGTTCGTACAATTCAGATAAACGTATAGCCGTATATATCTTCCTTTTCATATTCCTGTAGGTTTTGTCAAAGAAATGACATGACACTAGATTCACAAACTTCAGCATCTGAAACATTAAACACATCAGTTACTAGTATATATTAGTATTATATTGTAATTGTATCTTGCAAAATCTTAAAAATATGAAAAAGGAACCTTTAACAGTGGCAAATAATGAGTTGACACATGTTTGTGAAAGCTAGCCTTGCTGCTAAATGGACGCAAAGGAGCCCTCACTTTGATGGGTTTTCCATCTTTGTTAACCCATGGATTTTTCGTGAAGTATTGAAACGTGAAATACATTATATCTGCATTTTTTAGAGGATCTCTCGAAGAAGAGCTGATGTGGTAAATAACTACTTCTTGAGAATACTGATTTTCATGTACTATAGCCGCTGCAAGAATTGAGTTCACCACCATGTCACCCGGAATCTATAAAATAAGAAGAAAAAGAAAAGGGAAAAGAATCAAAGCCAAACTATATATTACAAAGCGATGGTTGAGCAAATTAAACCTCATGCAATTAGTTCCCAAGAAGATGTATTTGATGCTCATGAGTCATGATGGAAGGTTAATCGAGAAGATAGACCGACAGACTTCTAGGTTAGCAAATTTCTGAATACTATTGCACCTTATAAAAATTCTACACCGGAATGGAGAGGAAAACATAATGTTATGTATGAAAAAGTATAAATTTATGTTGTACTTATCTGTATAATTTTGTGATAATGTTGTGGCCTGTGGGAACTTTTAATTATCTAATGATCAACTTGAAAATAACTGTTAATTCCACAATATATTTGGTATCCAGTCTGTATAGCAGAACAACAACTTCAACTAGTTCAAGTTTATTAACAAGAACACAATGAAGTATATCAAATACCCTCAACACAAGATCAAAATGACCTTTCCAAGATGTGTATTTTATTTTTCAGAAAAATAGATGAAACAGAAATGAATAAGGCCAAGTCGTCCGAATTCATGGAATTTCCTTAAGGAAATAATTCCCCTCACTGTACCCGAGGTTGAAATTTTTCCTCCCAGGATAAAATGGCCTTCAATTCGACTATAGCAGTACCTCAAATAGTCAGATTCTTCGAACGCACTCAACAGTTTGATTGATCACAAAGAGTATTTTGAAGACAAGAAGAGTTTTGTAATCTGAAAATTTCTATATCAAAACCTGTGGATGAAACCAGGTTTATATAGCCACAAGTTGCCTCTTCAGAAAGATGGCATTGGTTCAATTTAAAGGTGTGTGACTTTTCTGAAAATGCATATCTGTTTACTTAAAACATTTGCTCAAACAGTACATCCCAGTTTGTGTGAAACATTGTGTCATTTCATCGAAACATTGCATCAGTTTGCTGAAACAGTGCATCAGTTCACTCGAACGGTGCATCTGTTTACTGTAACAATGCATCTGTTCACTAGAACAGTGCATCTATTTACGGAAACAGTGCATCTGTTCATCGAAACAGTGCATCTGTTTGCAGAAACAATGCATCAGTTCAGTTTCAGCACTGCACTGTTTCGAAAAACTGCATGCATGTACAAATGGAGAATCAAAACACATTGTTGTGTTTTACTGTTTGGTAAATTCGGATCATCAAATAAAATTTGTCCAAAAAGTTGGATCTCATCGAGAGATTGCCGAAGCAGAAGCCGAAGCCAAGCGACAATGACGACGGCGCGAGGCATCTCTATTTTATTGCCTCACGTATCATGTGGAGTAGGTGTTCATTAATATAAACACTACAAAGTTTCCTTCTCCCGCCAGTGTGGGAGAATTAGTGGACTTTCCAATTTGAAAGTATACCTTCTAAATTGATATCTCCTTTCTTCCACCATTTTTCTCTCCATTTTTTCCATTCACACTTCATTCATATACTATGAACCCAACAATAACTTATGCTAGTGAAGTTTAAACTTATACATTGAAGTATAGAAATATCACTTACCACATCAAGTTTTGAGTTAGGATCACCATAGTAGAATTTTAGAACACCTTTTCCATAAGCAACAATAAATGAATCTACTGTTCTGTTATTAGAAAATAATTTTAAGTAAGAAACAATTATACAGTGACAATTTATTATAACAATCTTTGGTTAGTACTTATCTTTAGCCAAGAAATTAAGGAAACTTTCATATACCTTGAAGTGACGCACTTATATTCCATTTCCATGATAAACAAAAATCGAACAGAAATTTCAAAACGTTGCATATATACTTTTAGGCAATAGAGAATATTGAGGTTTAAGTATGAAAGTCAGATTTGTATAACAAGAAAAATATATTGACCTATACTTATAAAGTTGACTTACTTAAATTTACATAGTTATACTTCGAACATAACCTACCCACGGTAAGCCTACCTACTAGATGTGTGAGGTTGTCCAAAAAAATTTTAGCCCATTTTGGACTTAAAGGCTATTAAGTCTAGCTGCAGTCAGTCCTCTGGCCTCATGAGACTAGGTTGGGTTGGTTTTTGAGGCCAAAAAGTATAGTACTAGTAAAAGTTAATTAATTAATTTTAAACAAAAAGTATATAAATAGAAAATGAAGGGAATAAAAAGTTCCTGGAATATAGGATATTTATTTGTTTTTGTTACTATGATTAAGATGGGAAAATGCATTTTAATTTTCTTATTATGTAGTCAACAATCTAAAACAAATACTAATATCGTGTCTACAAGTATTCAATTACCTCACTCCTTCAATCCATCCAGGAAAAGGCTCTTTGAATGTACTAGTTATAATTGTTGGACGTATGATAACGAGTTGTAGATTCTCCTTCAAATGTCCCAAAACCATCTCTCCCATTGCTTTTGTGAAGCTATATGTGTTTTGCCATCCATGTAATTTTGCCCTAATAAAGGATCAGTTATTTCAATTAAATTTTATGCACAATGTTGTGAATTGATGAGAATAATAAACCTCAGAATTTATTTCACCAAGGCATGCATAAAGCGTGAATTTATCTCATATGATATACACATATCTATGGCTTTATGAGCATCTTGTAATAATTAACCTTTGAATGCCAAGTTCTTTCATGGCTTTTGTAACTTCTTTTGGCGTTGCATTTAGAGCTTCAAGTTCCTTAAGTTTGTTTGCTAGCACACTTCTTTCCACATCCATATCCAAATAAGAGTTTTCATTGATTGTCTCACACATAACAAATGGTTTTTCTGATAAAACTCCTGTTGCTTTGCCACAAACATAAGCTATAAAAACAAGAGTTAAGTTCTTGCAACGACAATCTAAAATGATATACATGTACATAATCACAGTCCTACTTATAAAATAATTATATGTAAATAATGATAATAAAGATTTATTATAAAATGTGATCAACTATATTTATTAAGAAGTTATAATTAAAGAAAAAACGTTAGATAAAATATATAGTTAAAGCTTCTATTAAGCATATTAAAGTCACTTTGAAACGTACTTTAACTTTAGGCCACCTATTTTATTAAGTCGAACATTAAAAATAATGGAGTAAACAAATTGGTAGCTATTAACTCACCGGTAGACACATGAAGAAGCATTTTTAGTTTTGTACAACACTTGGCGAATGTGAGGACATTCATGGCACCAACTACGTTGACATTCATTGCAGTATCGTATCTATTCAAAGAGAAAATAATGTTGCTGAAAAATTAAATGGAAAAATATGAGAAATTGAAAAAATATATTTTAAATTTCATATTAGTACCTTTCATAAAAGTTGGTCGTTGCAGCTGAGTTTATTATTATATCTATTTCTTTGTGCATTTTCTCTCTTAATTCGGAGTTGGTGATTCCCATATTTTCGTATGAAACATCACCTGATATTACAAAGACCTTCTCCTGAACAAGAGAGTAGAGGTTTACAGTACCCATCTTTTCTTTTATAACATTGAATAATTCAGACCTCACGACCTGTAAAAAAAATTAGGAGTGTCAAATGAGTGAGTTGAGCTGAATATGAACGGACCAGTGAGTTAATCAATTAATAGTAAGGGCCATCTAAGAGTTCAACTATATTTTGTTGTAATTGCATGCATGACATTGACTTGTAATAAATTAGAACACATCATTTAAATGAAGTTGGTTCTTACCTCATGAGTGAAGCGTTCTTTGGCGGAGTTGTTGTCCGAAGCTCTAATGAGAAGGTAGAGTTTTTTCACATTTGGTTGAACACGAAGTATCTTCTCAACAAGAACTAAGTACATACATTTTATAAAAACAAATGCAACTTTAATTAATTCCAAGGAACTAATTTTATACTTCGATTAAACAACAGATTGATATAGAGAGAGACAGAGAGAGAGTACGCTTAGCGAGGAAACCGGTGGCACCGGTAATGAGAAGAGTCTTGTCTTCAAGGAAGGGATGAATCGTACGTGATTCCATCGAGCTATAAACAGCTAGTGAGTTTCTTGCTAAATTCAGACGAAAATACAGATATAAAAGTGAAAGTTTACTACTAGTATACTTGTTATTGATATGCAGTATGCACACATTTGTACTTATATATATATCAACAATTTTAATGAACTTTCAAATCCAATATACTTATTTCTCATTATTTTGCGTGGTTGGTTTTGGTCACAACATTTACGAGCCGTCAATTTTAATTAATTCTTTCAATGCTATGTTAGTGTAAGATCATATATGATAGATACTCCTACGGGTCATTTGATGTGAGTATAAGGTATAATAGTTTTGGAATAAAATGAAGAATTAGTTTATTCCGTATTTGGTTGGAGGTGTCACTTATTTTCGAATTATTTATCCCATCATTTATATCATAGTGATTGAATACATTATTTCATATATATGACGGGATAACTAATCGTGGAATAACTAATCTCGGAATAACTCTTTCCCAACCAAGCTACCCTTTTTAAGTCTGATCTAATACTCTTGGACGAAAATGGAAACATATATAAATAAGGTTTATTTGCACTCGAAATTTATATTAATTAAATTAATATAAGTATAAACTACATAAATTCCTTCCCTAGTGAAAGTAATTACTTAAAATCCCAGCTGCCTTTCTCTCTTCCGAAATTGAGAAATATACTTATACATTAGATCATCCCTCATACATTGTTGGAATGTATGAGAAAACTGATTAGCCTATATTTATGGAAAGAGAAATCTGATACTATCTTTCTCTTCCTTAATTAACGCCACTAATTACCTATCATTATGTTGTGTATGATTAAATATAGTAATTGAAATTCAAATTCAAAAAAATCACAGTAAATTTTCTTCTTTGTTGAATTATGTTCTGAAAAAAAAAAGGGTCATCAACTGCTTTCTTCAGTTCTCAAAAATATCAATATGAACATCCCCATATTGTTGCGTCATTTGGGTATTTGGGAGTTGAAAATTAATTATCAATCCTACAAAAGTGACACAATTATTGTTTCGGAAAGTATAACATTCTTGAAATTGATTGCTATGATCGCAATGAAATTGAATATTGACGAAGTTTATAAAAAAAATTGAAATAAAATACATTGTTGAAGGTAATTCTTCTCCAATTATCATAAGGAATGACAATGGAGTGAGGGTTTACATGGAGTTGAAGAAACAATTTCGGGATTTGTCAATACGATATTTCATACCCTAAAAAAAATAAAAACAGACTCAAATTAAGAGAGAAAAACATAGCAACAAACTGATACGTATTAAAGATAACACTATACAACAGTTGCACATGTATGTGGGCACATTATACATTTAAAAATAATCTGCAGCAATGTATAATGTCATACTATACATTTAAGTTTTAACATTAAACATGTATACTTCTGTATCCTTATCAAAAGGTATAATGTAACCTTATACAATAGTAATACTTTCTAATTGTACAATACCAAATAATACATAAAATGCCTCTTAAATGTAATTAAGAACTTCTTAATGTATAACATAATGAAATATATAGCAATTATATTATACATTAGTCTTCCAAAATAACTAATGTATAATGTCTGATATATTATAACTTATACATTAAAATATAATCTTCCGAAATGTATAATATCACACTATACATATAAAATATTCACCTTATACATTAATTATCTACAAGATTATAATAATTTTAAGAAAAAATTAGTGTTATTGTAACATTACATTGGCTACACAATATTAAGGAAAAAGAATGACTCAATTTCCTTTAAATGATTCAATCGTGTTTTGAATATTCAAGTGTTATTGTAACATTACATTAACTTGATTCTAGGTATAAATAAAGCAGCACATATATGGACCAAAAATCAATGCACTAAAATAGGAGCAAAATATAATATTTTGATATGTATGAGGAAGATGAAAGAGAAAGAGTGAATTTAAGGGATTTAAGTAATTACTTGAAATTTTTATAAAAAAAAATTCAATATGAAACTTTATGTAATAAGGTAAAGTTACCTTGTATATATATATAATTTTTCCTTAATATAACTGTAAGAGAAGTGTCTTTCATATGCATATATCTAACTTGACTTTGATTCAAAAATATATATTTTTCCTTTTAGCTTTAATTGCTATGATTGAATTGTATAATCTGAATTTTGGTGTAATTACCAAGTGCCTATAAATATTTATTTAAGATAAATACAAATACTTATTAGCTAATGTTAAATTAATTATCATTTGCAGTTAAAATTTAGATTAAATAGTTAAATATACATTTTTTTTTTGTATTTGCATATTTCAGGACTCATATACAAATCTTATTTTGAGGGAGCTCTTTATATTTCGGGGCTCATATTCATTTGTATTTATATACAAAGTAAATTTCGGAACTCATACAAATGTCTAGTGCAAACCTGTATTTATATATATATATATATATATATACTCCCTTCGTCCAAATTGATATGACACATTGATTAAGAAAATTAATTAATAACATGCCTAGTTTATCATAGTACCCCTATTAAATGATGTTTACATTTTAATTTGAATAAAAAGTAATTAATGCAAA
>NC_061116.1:219443223-219448223 GCF_002878395.1 Capsicum annuum | reverse complement strand
AAGGAGTAAATGAATTTGGGGAATTTTATTGATTGCGAAATGATCCAAAATTTATAATTTACATGAATGAAAAATCTACAAATTATGCATCATTTTTTCCAACTCATTCATGTTAATATTAACGGGAACTTGCATAGGATAGTCGAAGTCAACGGGGGCAAAATCATGCATTGGACTTGATTCTGCTGAGTTCTCCCGTGAAGACATAATTTCTTCAAGTTTCAGCTCGTCGTTCGGCTCCGGTTCCATTCATTGGTTTCTTCTTCCCGCTCTAATCCAATCTCTGAGGCAAACTAGAACATTCATTGCATTGCTTTCCAATGAGTGTCGGTTGTCTCTAAGCTATTGTCGTCCCTAACTAAAGGCGCTCTCTAATGCAACGGTTGACATTGGAACATTCAAGATATCTCTAGCTAATCTTGAAAGTACAGGATATTGTGTTTCATTACTCCTCCGCCAATTCAACATGTTGATCCGTTGTCTGTGATCCTCTGGCGGCGACCGAAGATAATATTTCACTTATTCCCGATAAGTTGATGTGTAAGCTCTCTCATCATCACTGTTCCAACAAGGTAAATCATAAAAGGAATTAGGAAAACCACTATGTGCCGGCCTTTTAGAAGATGATGGCTCCTCGGGATGATGGGGAGTGATAGTTGGAGTGATATTTGTAGGTACGGCTAAATCAAATAAATCAGCATAGTTATTGTATAAATTTTCTATGTATTCATTCGTATCATTCATAGCTGTCCACAAATCAGGTTGTACTTGAATAAAACCAACAGCAAGATGATTTTTTTCAATATAAAGCTCAAAAAGTTTAAGACTATCTTTTACAATTAAATTATATATATGACATGCACACTAAATATGAAAAATTTTAGGCAATGGCAGAGATATTTTAGATTTTAATTTTTGTTATAGCAGTCTTGTTGTTAGAAGCATTATCAAAAGCAATACATAAGATTTTATTTTCGATACCATAAAATTTGGCAACTTTAACGATAGAATCAGCAATAAAATCTCCAGTATGTTTACGATCTTCATCATATAAAAAAGCAAGAATACGTTTTTGTATCACAAAATTACTATCCATCCAGTGACAAATAACGGTTAAATAATCATTTTTATTTACAGCACAACCAAGATCAGAAGTTAGGGACAATTAATTAATGGTATTTAGTAACAATGAAAAATGACGAAAAATTAACAAAGTCACTGAACGCATATCAATAGTAATTCAAATGATTATCAAAGATTAAAATAATAAAATGATAAAAAGGTCAAAGTTAATGAATAAAAATGATGTAGCCATGACGAAGTAATTGAAAATAACAAAAAATAGAGTAAAATTCCTAATTGTGTAACAAAGAAATGGAATAAAATAGAAATAGTTCAAGAAGTGACAATAACCATCATCAAGCATCTATAAACAAAGAAATACAAAAATAAATTCACATAAAATATCAACCAACAAAACCCTTAAAAAACATAACGAAGATTGATGGAAATGAATAAAGGAAAGAAAGTCACTGGGACACAAAATTTCGGCCATGACCAGTAAGAAAATATGAATAGCAACATCACTTGAGAATATATATATATATATAATGTAACCAAAATAATCCCTAGTAAAAATGGTGGAATTTCACCAAAATAGGGAGCAAATATTTAATTTATTTTTATGTGTATATGTGTATTTTTTGTGTGTTTGAGAGAGAGAAAAAGAAGGAAAAGTTTGTGTGTATTTTTTTATTCTTGAGAGAGGAGAGAAAGAAGAACATAATGTGTGTATGATTAAAAAATGTGCTTATGTATTTGTGTATTTTGGGGAGAGAAAATGAAAAATGAGGAAAGATTTTTTCTTGTGTTTTTTGTGTATGTATTTGAGAGAGAGAAAAAATATGTGTGGGTGTATGAAAATGTGTGTGTAGAGAGAAAAGATGAATAAAATTGTCTTCCATCCTTGTCTATTTATAATAAAATTGGGCACTTCCCATTATTCAATAGATAAAGGGGTGTCCCCCCTTTTTATAATAGCATATCATTTAATCCTTAGGATATTGACCAAAGGATGTTCATCCTTTTGACCAATGGATAGAGGTATTGTCCAAAGGATAGTGTCATTGAGTTATCATTGTCAGATGTGACAAGACATTATGTGTTGTCATTGTCGGATGTGACAAGACATCATTGTGTAGTCATTGTCGGATGTAACAAGATATTATTGTGTGGTCATTGTCTAATGCGACAAGACATTGAATTATTATACTGTGTAAAAATAATTGATTCGACTTAGCATTTGTAGACCGTAAAAATGTATAAAATACAGGTATTGATTTGTAATTATGTAACATGTAAAGAATGTTGAAAATATTAAAAAATGTAATTTAATAAGAAAAATATTATAAAAATATGATGTCATGTCGTGTACGTGTGCAAATAATTGTAAAATGTTAAAAACGATAATAAATTGATAGAAATCCTATTATAAGGAGGATTATTAATAAATTATGAAAAGTAAAAATACGACAACAAATTGATAAAAATCCTAAAGTAAGGATGATTATCAATAATTTGTCAACAATTACAAAAAAGATGTGAAAATCATATTTTGTGCCCTTTAACGATCAGGAAGCCTGAAGATGTTAATTTTAGGCATGGAGAGTAAAAATTGGGTGTCAACAGTTGCCCCTTTTTGTTTGACGATGATTTAGAAGTCTCCAAACGAAAACGTTGACGTTTAGCCAATTTTGCTAACAAAAAATGATTTTTTTTGTTATAGAAAAATTTGACCAAACTCTAATTTAGAGTTGCCTACTTACCTCAAGTTAATGAGGATCAAATCGGGTGTAGTTCAAAAGAATAGGCAATTTGTTTCTTGCCTTGTTGTTGGGAGCAGGTGATCATGTAGAATGATTATTGAGAGGACTGTTTGGAAATGGAAGTATTCATCTATTCCCGATGCTCTTTCAAATTGCCCCAGTATCGATCTGTGGAATGCCGGGGATGTAAGATTGTGTACTTGCAGGGAAGAAAGAATAATTGTGGTTGTGATGACCGAACTCTGCACAGAACTTCCTACATATCTCAAATGTCACGAGAATCAGGTCAATGTAGTTAGAATGAGGAAATGGAAAAATTTTGAGATGGTTCTCAAAATTTGTCCCAGTGTGTGATTTATGGGATTTGACAAAAAAAGTGTTGTTGTTCTGAATTGTACCTTTTGTGTGATATATCGGAATAGGTGCAATTCTTATCTCTGAATTGGGGCAATATTTCCTGGTAACGAAGCAACTTCGATTTTATTGTACCAATAACATGGCGGAATATGAAGCGTGTATTCTTGGTTTGAGGTTAGTTATTCATATGGGAGTCCAGGAACTATTAGTGTTGGGGGATTCAGATTTGCTCGTCTATCAAATTCAAGGCGATTGGGAGACGCGAGATTTAAAGCTCATACCGTATCGACAATGCTTGCAAGAGTTATGCCAATGATTTTTGTCAGTAAAGTTTAGGCATATTCCTAGAATCCACAATGAGATTGCTAATGCTTTGGCCACTTTGTCTTCAATGCTTCAACATCCTGATAAGGCCTACATTGATCCAATGCATATACAGAATCGTGATCAAAACGCTTATTGTAATGCTGTCGAAGAAGAGCTCGATGGCGAACCTTGGTTCTTTGATATCAAACGATACATCCAGTCAGAAGAATACCCAACACATGCCACCATGGAGCAAAAGAGGACTATTAGGTGTTTGGTTAGTGAATTTTTCTTAAGTGGGGGAATGTTATATAAGAGAACCCTGGATCTAGGACTTTTGAGGTGTATAGATGCAAAAGAAGCTTCGGCAATCATGGTTGAAATACACTCTGGAGTATGCGGGCCACATATGAACGATTATGTCTTGTCTAAGAAGATTCTTTAAGCAGGTTATTACTGGCTTACTATGGAGAGAGATTCTATTCGATTTGTTCGAAAGTGTCATCAATGTCAAGTACACGGTGATCTGATACATTCACCTCCTGCTGAGTTGCACGTAATGTCTGCTCCATGGCAGTTTGTAGCTTAGGGAATGGATGTGATTGGACCAATTGAGCCAAAAGTGTTGAATGGACAGAGATTTATTTTGGTGGCCATTGATTATTTCACAAAGTGGGTAGAAGCAGTAACTTTCAAGTTAGTGACAAAGAAGGCGGTGGTAGATTTCGTTCATGCCAACATTATTTGTAGGTTTGGAATTCCAAAGATGATCATTACAGAAAATGCTGCCAATCTCAATAGTCATTTGATGCAAGAAGTGTGCCAACAGTTTAAGATCGCACATCGAAATTCCACTCTATATCGTCCAAAGGCAAATGGCGCGGTGGAAGCTGCCAATAAGAATATCAAGAAGATACTGTGGAAAATGGTGCAAGGGTCTAGACAATGGCATGAGAAGTTACCGTTTGCATTGCTAGGTTATCGCACTACTGTTCGCACTTCAACAGGGGCAACTCCATATTTATTGGTGTACGAGACAGAAGCAGTCATTCCCGCTGAAGTTGAAATTCCCTCTCTTTAAGTCATTATGGAATCAGATATTGATGATGATGAGTGGGTCAAAACCCGATTGGAACAGTTGAGTTTGATTGATGAAAAAAGACTGACATCGGTATGTCATGGCCAATTGTATCAGAAGAGAATGGCTCGAGCGTGTAACAAAAAGGTACGTCCCAAGAATTTCAAAGTTGGTCATTTGGTATTGAACCGTATTCTTCCTCATCAGGTTGAAGTGAAATGCAAGTTCTCCCCAAATTGGCAAGGTCCCTTTATTGTGAAGAAAGTGTTGCCCAATGGGGCCTTATATTTAGCAGATATTGAAGGCAAAATGACAGAAATTGCTATCAATGCAGATACAGTAAGAAGATATTATGTATGATATTTTATTCCTTTGTTGGTTCAATTGCATGCTTAGTACTTTAATTCTTGAAGATTGATATGATGAAGACATTT
>NC_061116.1:219382473-219440223 GCF_002878395.1 Capsicum annuum | reverse complement strand
TTCTGTTCAGGACCCTCCTGAAAAATGAGATTTTACTTTCTGTTCAGAACCCTTTTGGAAAAAGGGACGTTACTTTCAAAAATGAAATCTTTACGTATCATAATCTTTGTTTGGGATAATTCTCGTTCTAGTTTTTATTTTTGATTTCAGGAACCCGCCTGAAGAACAGGGTGATGAAGCTGTAAGTCAGGTGTCCGCTTGAATAACAGGGTGATGAAATTGGAAGTTGATGAAACCGAAAGTCAAGATCCCTCCTGAAGAGCAGGGTAAATAAATGAAAGTCAAGCAACAAGGTGAAGCAATTGAAAGCCAAGCAATAAGCTGAAGAAATGGCCACCTGAAGAACAGGGTGATGAAACTTAAGTCAGGAGTCCAAACGAAGCTGCATAGATAGGATTTTTGCAACTTCATATATTTTTTAGCCTGTAATTTTTCATTTCTAATGTAATTACAGAATCGCGGACCGAAATCTCGATGGAACCTCACTCGACTCTCCAACTTGGTATAGTCCATTTCTCTTCCAACCCTTTGAGATGCTTGTTACTTAATTCCCTCGTCATTTGGGTAGGTAGGATGTCCAAAGTCAAGAGTCGGCTACCCTCCTTCCTTCTATTTTGTTTCTTTTGAATAATGGTGGGGACAAAATTCTGTCTCGTCGTCTACTTCTTTGTCTGAAAATACTTTGTGTTTACATGCAAAGGGGGCATGATGTAGACACATAATTTTGTCCCTTCACAACTTATCTTTCACCATTTACCCATCTTACCACGTATCCTATCTGCGTGGTAATTTTCCCACAAGAAAAACAAAAGAAATAGCCATCTCATCATGTTTATTTATTTATTTATTTATTTTTATTCATTCTTATCCCAAATAATAAAATTAAAAAATTCCTAATCAAGTAATAGCCCAACCAATCAAGAATAGACCATTTTCACCCTATCCTAACCAACTCTACACCTAATCCTAACAACCTACCCCTACCCCACCTCCTAGTCACCCTTTTATACCCCTATCCCAGCCCCACCCACGTGACCCCCTTTTATTTCTTGTCCATAAAGCAAAGGAAAAGGACCTGGATAATAGAATCTCAAAGAGGCCTACGAGGGAACTTCCAGGAAACTTCATATACCATCCACACTCATCTATACAAAGGGAAGAAGATATACACACTAAAGGAGGGGAAAGATTTTCTTCTTGGGATAGGCCATAGAAACGCTATTTTTTCTTCTTGCTTTCTTCATTTTATAGCAATACACACACATCACATTCCACAAGAAAATCACAAGCACAAGCACAGAGGGAGGGCGAAATAAAAAGAAATGGGGGGAAGTTGACGAATTCCGGTGATAAACAGTGAAGCTTGCACGAGATTTATCATTTCTTCTCGAGTTTTTTTTCCTATGAACCTTTCACCAGAAGTGTACAGGTCATTTTCTGCTCGGGTCAGTCTCAAAATCCTGAGACCTCATCGTTTTTCTTCAAGTTCCGATTAGATTTAGATGGAAATCGACACAATCACTGGAAGTTCGATATTTTACCCATCAGTTTTTCCTTCGCAGCTCAATGGAGAGTAGATTCGGATTGTTCTTTAGGTCATTGTTAGATTTTGAGGTTTTGGGTTCATCGATTTCGCTACTGTTTTGAGTCTTGGGATTCCATTTTGTCTCAATCTATTTATCGCAACCAGTTTAGAGCTTCAATTTTTGTGATACCGAGTTGGATTGTGTTGCTATTGAGGTTTTCTATTGGGGATTTTAAATCCGGGTCTTCTTTAATTTGTATTATCAACAAAAATCAATATTGAAAGGTCCATTTCTTTAACCCATTCTCTTCTTCATTTTGATTGGTTACATTGACTGTGATTACACGTTGGTTGATTATGATAGTCTGATTTCTTTGATATTGTTTTATTGCTTGAATTCATTGTTAAAAGTGAGTATGGATTATTGAAACGGTGATTGTTAGTTGTGAAAATTTGATATAAGAAAGGAAGTTGGGGGCGGGATCGAGAAATTGATGAAAAGAATGATTTTAGATCAATGTTGGTTTTATTGTTATTTCTTGTTTAATTTGGAATAAGCATGAATATTATTAAAATTGGATGGATTCATGATGATGGATTCATGATGTGTTAGGACAGATTAGGCAATCATAGGTTCGGGTAGGCAAAATTTAGTTATAAGTGTTTCGTTGGATGTTTGAATGTGGAGTTATGTGTTGAATGCTTTCTAGTTTATCGAATTGTATTCATTTGGCTAGGGAATGCCCCATGGTTTTATGTTCTTAATCACCGGGGAATGCCCTGAAGTATCTTGTACTTGGAGGACGTTCGTGATGAAGGCCCGAGGCATCGGGTAGAGCATTAGTCTAGGACCAGTTTAGAATAGGATTTACATTTTCGTACTTTTTTTATTTTTGGGGACTATATAATTTGGACTGGATATTGTTTTGGATTTATTTGTTTGATCGATCGTTTTATTTGTGTTTTGTGTGGCTTATATATTTATAGTGTTCAAGTTAGCCGATACGTTCCACCAAGCGATCGTGGTAGAACCACAGGATTGCGAGGTGCCTAACACCTTCCCCTCAGTCAACAGAATTCCTTAATAGGAATCACTGTTCGCAAACCAATTTTAAAAGAGTCACATTGTTTTGAAAAGGATTTTCCAAAGTTGACTTGGCACACCAGATTTATGCCAAGTGGCTACTCTGAATAAAAAATATATATAATCTTTTTTCAAAATAAATTTTCATCTTTTGTCACTTTGATAATAAAAACACTTTCGAAACTTAAAATCGAATCATTTTTGGAGTTAAAAAAGGGGTGTGACAATATCGATTTCCTTTTATAGCCAAATATAGATTACAAAATTAATAAGAGTAAGGGTGTGTAGGAAAGCATTTTTTATTTTCAGTCTTTTTCTTTCTTTTTTTTTTGGTAAACAGGACATACTATATATAGAGAGATATAAGTTCTTAACATATTATAGGGAGATTATCTGTGGGCTAGCCACTGTACAAGCACTGACAGTAGTACACGTATTTCTAGTATTCACAGCCTGATAACTATGATTAGTATTATTAAACGCAAGTAGGCCAGGCATGTGTATCCTAACCCTACAACAACTCAAGCCTCTATTTTTATCAGTGATCAAAATATCCTCTACGGATGCAGGATGCTCCCAAAATAGTTTCTTAGTAGTAGCTACATTCGTCCGTACCAGTGCATGATCCAACTTATTTTGTTCCCTATACCCGTGCTCTAGTAACAGGTCACCAAGATTACGCATCAGGCACATGCAATAATACAATAAAGGTAAATCATTAGACGATAGATTTTATATAACATAAACAATTTGAACACAGTCTACATTTATTTGCAATGCCATATAACGATATTGAATTGCAATGCTCAAACCCAAAAGTAAAGCCTGAAGTTCAACTTCTAGAGGGCTTGGGCCAAAGATCCTGATAGTGAATCCTAGTAACCAATCCCTATTTAAGTTTCGAAAGACACCCGCTATGGAAGCCATTTCCAACTTGGAAGTAAAGGTTGCATCAGTATTAAGCATAACAAAAGAAAGTGCAGGGAGCTTCCATTTGATGTACACGGGTATGGTTTGCTTAACTGTTCCTTGTTTGCCCGCTAAAAATTAGTATTTATAGCTAACAGCATCACATTATCAACAGAGATTTCAAAAGGGGTGTCGTGGAAAATACATCTATTTCATGCTAACTAGTTTGCCCAAAGGCAGTAGGGTAGCAACACTTTACTAGGAATATACTGCATTGCTTATTGGGAAGGGGACACAAGGTGAAGTAGTTGCAGGAGCCACAACAACGGATGTTGGTTCTCTGGCATCGTCTGCCTGAGTTCTCGAATTTGGTCTATGATGCCCAACTGAATCCACAGTGGTTCAATGGATTTGCAGTAAATAAAGAGGTGGGCAATGGTTTCTTCCATTGTGAAGTTACAAAGTCTGCAATTAGGGGAAGGGATACAATGAATGTGATGCAGATAAGAAGCTGTTGGGAGTCTATTATGATTAATGAGCCAAAGGAAATGCTTGATTTTAGGCGGAACATCCAATTTCCATATCCAAGAGAAGTTGAAAGTGCCCGCATTGGGATAGATTGAGGAGAAGATACTGTTATAGCAGGAATTCACAGTAAAATTTTTGGAGTCTGTTAATCCCCATTTGATTTTATCTACCACTGAGGGGTAGTAGCAAGGAAAATGGACAACATTTATGAGATAAATAATACTATCAGGAAGGTCAAAGGATAGCTGGGAGAAGGACCAACTATTAGCTACTCTATATTGGGACACTTTAGATGTAAGTTCATGCTAAAGAAGCGGTCCGTGGATCAGATTTTGGAGAGGCGTATTATACGTTATCCAAGCATCTGTAAATAAATTGATATGCTCTCCATTTCCAGGTTGCCATTGGAGGCCTATTTGACATTGAGCCCAACCCAGGGTTAAAGCCTTCCAACTTTGGGGAGAATCCGGATTGTCGTCCTAGCTATTTATTCCGTAAAACATGAGCCCATAAAGAGTTTGAGTGGAAATCACGCCAGGCCGAAGATGCTAACAATGCCAAATTTTTTATTTCAAGTTGCTGAATCCCTAGATCCCCAATACCTTTAGGCTTTGACACCAAGACCTACTTCAAGAGGTGAATCTTTTTGCGTTCAGGAGTGGTGCCCCAGAGGAAGTTCCGCTGATAAGCCTCCATTTGTTTTTAACGTAAGTAGGAATTTTACTCAGGTACACAGCATGATTAGGGAGACTGTTTAGGGTTGGTCAAATAAGAGTCGTTCTCCCGACAGTTGTAAGAAAAGGGGCTTTCCAACTCGCAAGTCGAGTTTTGAAATTGTCTAAAAGGTACTGAAAATCATGCTTAGAAGGGCACTGAGTAAAGATAGGGTAGCCTAAGTATTTTTCAAATGTATGTCTTTCCTGTATATCCAAAACAATTTTAGCCATTTTCTTTGCACAGGGAGGAGTGTTTTTGGAAAAGAAGAATTTGGACTTGATAATGCTAATCTTCTGACCTGAGATGGCATGGAAATACTCAAAGATATGTGAAATTTTAATACAGGAGGTAGAGTCGACCTTTGCACAAAGAATAATATTATCCGCAAATAACAAGTGGGACAAGGGAGGAGCTCGGGCAAATATTTTAATCGGATTCCACAAGCCATAGTCAACGGCAAACTCAATACGTTGAGAAAGACGCTCCATACATAAAATAAAAATGTAAGGGGAAAGGGGATCTCCCTGCTGGATGCCTCTGGAAGGGGAAAAAAGGCGTAGCAGATCCGTTAAGAAGGATAGTGATCGATAAAGATGTGATGCAGGACATGATAAGGTCCACAAATTTTCTGGGAAAGTTAAAATAAAGAAGGGTGTCGTGTATGAAGGACCACTCAAGCCGATCGAATTTTTTTTCAGGTCAATCTTAGCAAGAATAAAGTTTTGTCTGCCTTTAGTAGTTTTTAAAAAGTGAAGGATCTCCTGAACTAGAACCGCGTTATCTGAAGCCCTACGATTTGTAAGGAAGCTAGATTGAGTAGGCCCAATAAGGTCGTGCAAGAGCGGATTCATACAGTTCACAATAATCTTGGTGAGGATTTTATACGTGGTGGTGCAGAGACTGATGGGTCTATATTGGTTAATGGTTGAAGGATGTAAAATCTTAGGAATAAGACAAATAAAAGTTTCATTGATTGTCAACGGAATAGTTCAAGTTGTGAAGACACTAGTACAAAAGTCCATCAGAGAGTTACCAACAATATACCAGTATTTTTGGTAGAAGAAAGGGTGGATGTCATCAGTTCCATGGGATTTGTAGGGTTTAAACGAAGAGACGCATCTACGACTTCTTAGTGCATTAGGGGTCTCAACAAGCATTCTGCATCTTCAGGGGGGACTACCCGTGAAGGTGTTTGCTGATAATGCCTATGCGAGCAAACTAGATCTGAGGTATAGAAGTTCATATAGAAGGAAGTAACATGCTTTTCAATGTCTTATCTGCCAGTAATCCAGTTTCTCGCTGTGTCCCGCAGAGACACGATTTTGTTTTTTCACCTTTTCCCAGTAGTGGAGATGTGGAAGAATTTAGTATTCGCATCCCCCTCATTGAGCCAATGGATCTGAGACTTCAACCTCCAGAATTCATGTTCCGTATAAAGCAGGTTCTTGAATTCTGAGCTAAGAGAGGTCTCTAAATTATGCAATAATGAGCAGGTAGTATAGTTTGGGGAAGCTTGAATTCTTGCAAGACGTGCAAGGATCCATCTTTTTTTTATGGAAAATATTATCGAACACCTCTCTATTCCAAATAGATGCTTGTTCTTGAAAATACGAGATTGAGGGGACAAGGAAATTATTCATATGATCCCAAGAGCTAGCAATAATCCGCTGAAAATCGGGGTGAGAAGTCCAGATAGTTTCAAGTCTAAACAGTTTTTCGAGAACCGAAACTGGAGGAGTTAAAGTTAGCAGAAGAGGGCAGTGTTCAGAATGATGCGTCGGAGATGTCTGAGCGAAAATTCAGGAAATAATTCTAACCAGTGAAAATTTGCTGTAAATTTATCAATTCGCTCAAGAATAGTCCTATTGTTCCTACGCAAATTTAACCACGTATATTTGCTACTAGAGAAACCCAAGTCAAGCATCCGATAATAACCCAAATCATCAGTGAACCGATTAACCCTATTCCAGTTGGCCTCTAATCTATCGAATTTTTCAGAGGCTTTACTAATTTAATTAAAGTCCCCACAAATAAGCCAGGGTCCCGATACAGAGTCAACAATATTTTTAAGGTTATCCTAAAGCACTAGCCTATCCGAGGCATTATCGAAAGTGTAGATAGCCGTAAACAATCATTTATCAGGGGAGGGTAGTGCCTGAATCATGCAATGAATTTCCTGAGGCGTAAGAGCCACATTAGTAACATTCAAGAGGTCCGCATGCCAAAGAATGGCAATACCTTCTGCCTTCCCCCCAGCTGTGACTGCTACAACATTTGAGAAATGAAATTCATATGGCATTGACTGATGGTTCTCCCTATGAGTTTCCAACAAAACAACTAACGCAGTTTTATGCATTTTAAGAAACTCTCTAAAATTAAGCCTAAAATCCATAGAGGAAGATCCTCGATAATTCCAAATAAGAAAATTCATCGGGTAATAAAATTTAAAAGAGAGACCATGGGATGAACTAGCAAGTTCTGTGTCCCTCAGAGAGGGACTCAGGATAATGGAATATTTCCCCACGTCTGGATTTAATATCGGCCTCACATGGATCGAGCATTTGAACATATTTTGAGGATAGTTTACGGTTTTTTTTCAAACAGTTCTTTGAGGAGGAAGACCTGTACCTGACCTAAGAAGGTAATCGCGGGTTCCATCCCTTCCGTACCCATAGCTAAGTCGTAATCGCGGGTTCCATCCCCTCCGTACCCATAGCTAAGTATTCCATAGTGGTTGCTAATCCATCCCCGTCGCTCCTCACCTGAGTTTGACGTGGTGATTGAGGAGGAGGGGTGCCGGTGACTCTCGGGCTCCATCTGTACCACTGTTACGTGGGGTTGGATCCAAGGGATAAGTCCCTCCTCCTAATGTAACTGGGGATAAAATGGGAGAGCCAAATTCTGTTGAGTGGTATTGTCGAACATTTCTATTTCAAGAGTAATCCCATCCGTGATGATATGAGCTAGGTCCCAAGGATTTTGTATCATCACCAAGCAGTCCCGTCCATTCACTTGCATAGTAAATGTTAATGCTTACCCCGTCAATACCACCTCCAGCCAAGATTGGGGTGGATTAAGCTGAGTGGGGTTCGTAATCGCATAAACCAAATGAGGGACTAGATTGTTCTCCTGCTCCATTTTAATAACTAGTATTTGTTTAAGAGGTTGGATCAGGTTAGAGGGACTGTGATGGATATGAAGGTCTGTGAAGGGACAATTTTGATGGTGGTTCATAATTTATAAAAGGAGTGAGAGTTGTGTGCTCAACGTGGGTGTTAGAATTTAGAGAAAGTGTCTCAACACAAATTGTGAGAGGTAAGGAAGCTGAATTGAACAAGTCAGTTGAAGCACATGAAGAGTAATGATTATGAGGATTAGCATTCTCATGCACTATGTTATCAGAATACGTAGTATTAGGGGAAAAAGAGGGGACCTGTTGCATGTTTTCCACGTTGGAAGAAGGTGGGCTGGTGAGGGTCCCACACGTAGAAGTTGAGAAAAAAAGGGTAGGAGCAAATTTATTTGAAAGGGAATTAATAGCAAAGTTATCCTTATCATAAGTTGATTCTATATTATTGGAAGTCGGCCACAAGCTGTATAATTTTATTATTAGAATTTTTGTATAATTTGGGGACTGAAGAATGATTGGGTAAAGAGGGATTATGGAACTTACCTGGGATTCCTGCTGATGTGGCAGTTAAGATACTTACTTAGCTTTTCTTACCCGTAGGTAATTTATGATGCTGTGAAAGAGAGTTTTGATTGGTATTAACTGTATCTGCAAAACGCTTATTAAATTTACCCTTGGTGGGGAATTTTACCAGGTGCCAACCTTCTTCGTCCATGCAATTTTTTCCAAGTGCGGTTGGGGAATTTTTGGTTGATGATTCTTCATGTCGAGCAATCTATGCAGCAGTTGAAACATCCGATTGTGGTGGAATTTTATAGGGATAGTGGGAGGTGTGGCCTAGACGGCCACAAGCTGTGCAAAGCAGCATTGAGGCCTCATAGAAGATCACTTGCTTGTGAGTTCCAATATACAGATGATGGAGTAACGGCTGGTCCAAAGGCACTTGTACTCACAAGCGAGCATATCTACCATGTGAATTAGTCGTTGTAAAGGTATCCATCTTCAATAGTGTGCCAATTTTACCACCAATCCGTTGAAGAATTTCCATATCATAAAACTCTGTTGGGAGCTCGGGGAGGCATACCCAAATGGCACTGTAAGCAACATGAGCTTAAGAAGCAACAAATTTAGGTTCCCATTTTGTACGGAAACAAAGCTATTATAAACGAACCAAGGACCATCGTGAAGGGCATGGAGCAAGTTTTGTTCTTGGGTGAATTTAATGAGGAAATAGTCATGTCCTAAAATCATTAAAGGCAGTTCCTCCGATGATTTCCACAGATTCTGAAGTTTGCTCTTTAAAAGTTGATGACCCAATTTTCGACCTACCACCTTGATTATTAAGGAATTTCGCCAAGGAGAATACAATCTTGATTTATCCGCAGTAGTTATTGGGATAAAGTTATTTGCGGTGTGAGTTGGGGTGATTTCATCTGACAGTGGTAAGTTAACCACTTGGTCATTCAACTTTGGGAAATGATCCTCACACCTGAGTTTCTCTGCGTAGGTTGAAGGTAGAAGTGGTGGATAGTTTGGGAGATCCAGATCCATCTCTTGAGCACGGGAGGATACAGCTGAAAGGAGAAACTAAGAAGGAAACCAAGTGTTTCCTCCTCTGTAACTCTTTTGTTTGATCTTTTTCATATTCAGTTGATTAAAATATTTGAGAAATAATTTTTTTAAAAAGTTTAATTTCATAAAAATAATAAAAAATAACTTCCTTAATAGAAATAAAGAAAGTGAAAACAAGTTTACAAGTGACATTTCAGATTAATTGTAATCTCCTACTTTTCAATCCACTTCATTTTCGCTCCAATCCCACGTAGCCCACGATCCACAACCCCATCACTCAATGTCCACATCTCATAATATTTTCCCATAATATTTGTTTGAATTATAATGACAATTAAAATGGATGAAGGAAGTATTAGTAATTGAAAAATAATCGATCAACCAGTTGATAAGGGTTCGTTTAGTAGATTGTATAAGAATAATGTAAAATATGGTGTATTAGTAATGTTTGTATTAGCAATGCTTGTTTTAGCTATGGTCTATGCTTGCATTAGTTATGCTTGTATTTTTGTTATGCAGAGTTTCGTATTAAAAATAACATGATAATTTCTATTTTTTTTACATAATACCCTCAATATATATGTTGAAAAGTATGGAAAAAAATTTTTTGAGGGATAATAGTGTCTTTAAGCATGTTAATGTGTGCATTAGATCCATTGTATTACAAATGTCACGGATTTTGAGGTATTAATAATACACATCTCAATACATAATAAAGTGTATAACTAATGTAAGCGTTAGTTATACATAGGGTAATAGGATATATCAAACAAAATACTATTAATACATATTAAACTAATACATGCATTAAGTTTTCAATACACTCTACTAAACGACCTCTTAGTCATTTCGATGTGTTTGCGTTGGGTTGATGACTCTTGTTATATATTGTAGGTTATTAGCGTTGTGTCATTTGTTAGTTAGCATTATAATTTTTTTGCGTGTTTAATTTTTTGTATTTCTTAGTATTTAATTTTGATTGTATATTATTTTAATAAAAGATTTCTGAAAAATACCGCATGAGAGATTTTTGGTAGAGCCTTTTTTAAAAAACATAAAAAAATAGATTTATTAAGAATTACAAAATTAATTGACCTTAGGATTAGGATTGTGCAAATTAACTATTGAACCGAAAACTCAAACTTATAATTGAGTTATTGAATTAATGATTCGAATTATTAATTTAATGATTTAATTATTGATTTACTATTTAAAATTATTGGGTTATTATTTAATTTTTCATTGACCATTTTTATTAAGAGGTGAATTAATAATCCGATAGTATTTATTAGATTATAATTTTATCTATAATATATAAAGTATCCTAGTAAGAAGTTGAATCAAATGTTAGTAAAAAGTGAACAAAATGTTATTCAAATCTAAAGAATGAAATGTTATTGAAATGAGTTGAAATGGTTTTTGTGGGAGATCTTAAGAATTAACTCAAGAATCGAACCAACAATAATCAATAATTAATTAAATAATAATCAATTAATCAATATCTTAATAGTTGTTTATTGATCACAAATTAAAAAGCAATTAAAATTGATACCCTTAAACCCTCGCATCATTCCAAAACCCCAAACCCAAGTCTACTATTTCCCCCGCCGTTCGCCACCGTGTACAGCCGGAAAAATGGAAAAACCCAAAAAGAAGAAGAAAACCCTAACCCCAGAAATCCAATTCCGTTTAACCCTAGACAATTGCTCGAAAACCAAAGACCTTTCAACCGCAATCTCCTTATACGAATCATCTCTTTCAACAATCCGTTTTACCAATAACCATTTCAACTCATTTCTCTACATTTGCTCCAACGCCGTTTCGAACCCGTTAACTAAAACCGCTGCAATTGAATTTGGGTTTCGAGTATTTGAACAAATGGGTTTATGTAATGTGAGTCCTAATGAAGCTACTGTTACGGCGGTTGCTAGGTTGGCGGCGGCGAGTGGTGATGGTGATAAAGCGTTTGAGTTAGCTAAAGGAGTGGGGAAGAATGGGAAGTTGAGGACTTATGGTCCGGGTTTGTTTTGTTTTTGTGAAATGGGTGAGGCTGATAAGGCGTATGAAGTGGAGGAGCATATGAGGTTTATTGGGTTGCAGCTTGAGGAAGCTGAGCTTATTGGGTTGTTAAAGGTGATTTCTTTTTTGGCTTTGCATTGTCCCAGTTATTGTTAATTAACACAACACCTAAAGTATCCTGTTTTTTCGAGTTTCCGATTTGAACTATGGTGGTATTTCAGCTAGGAAAAAAGTAAACAATTGATAGTTGAGATGTGTTTTGATAAATAGATGGTGAGGTAGAAACTCACACGAGTGATAGTTCAGGTTTGGAACTCGAAAAATTGGATACTTTAGGTGCGTTTTTGACCCTTCACTCATAACTTAGAGCATATCAGTAATTTTGATTGTAAATTGTGATTCAAGATGTAGTCTTTTTTTCAGTGATTTGAGTTGCCAGCACTTTTGCTTCTATTAGTTTTGCTATCTGTAAATGTCTCTTGATTAGGTTGCGGTTCTGTAGGAGGGAAAGTTGTTTTACTTCTCAAATTAAAATGCGCCATGTAATTTGTTTGCGGGAAAGACCAATTTGGAAATTGATCAATGTTCAATGAGCTGTAATGTGTGGATTTTTATTTTATGTTTGTACACTTTTTTTCAACATATTGAATATTCAAATTAATGAACCCAAAATCCAAATAGAGGCTAGAGCACAATGGTTAAACATGATTCATATAGCTAATCTGAACTAGTTTTGCAAGTGCTTCGCATTTGTCCAAACTTTGTTCTGTTGGTTTGCTATCTATTAAATATCTCTGGGTTAGGTACTTGGGTTTCACTTCTGGATGTGGTTGGTTTGGGGGCGTCGGTAGGTTGTACTCTGCCTGAAGAGAAGGATGAACTTATATACTGATCGATAGGTCAACAAGATGTAATGTGCAGATTTTTGTTTAATCTTTGAATTTTAACCTTCAAATTATTCAGTCTAGGAATGAAATAGCTAAATAGAGTGGAATAATTATATAGGATTCATAGTGATGACCCCAACTATTTGGAATTGAGGCATAATTGTTGACTTTGCTTTTAAGTATAGGTGAGTGTGGAGAAAGATAAGGAAGAGAAGGTTTATCAGTATTTACATAAACTGAGAACGTCAATCAGGAGCATAAGTGAGTCGGCAGCAGAAATCATACAGAGTTGGTTTGGAGGGGAAATGGCAACTAAGGTGGGGTTACCCAATTGGGATATGGATCAGGTGAAAGAAGCAATTTTACAAAATGGGGGGGGATGGCATGGTCTTGGATGGCTTGGGAAGGGTAAATGGCTTGCACAGAGGTCCCAAATAGCTCCAGATGGGAGGTGTCTAACTTGTGGGGAACAGTTGGTTTGTGTTGATATTGACAGAGCAGAGACAGAAAGATTTGCGGAGTCAGTTGCTTCTTTGGCTATGGAAAGGGAAGTCCATTCCAATTTCAAAGAATTTCAGGTGAGAAAGTTATCTTTATTTTTTTCTTCGGATGTGGTTTTCCACAATTATTCTATTCAAACGTGACATATATGCTGTGTCTCTCAAGTATTTCTGAGTTTCTTGCCTAACTTCTCCTAGAATGGTGTAGGACTGGTTGGAAAAGCATTCAGATTATGATGCTGTAGTGGACGCAGCAAATGTTGGGCTCTATCAGCAGAACTTTGCTGAGGGTGGATTTAGTATTCCACAGGTTGATAATATTAAGTTTGCTATTTATTGCCTTTCATTTGTTTTTTCCACTTAATGTTGTTAAAACAGCTATTTGACTCATGTTCCATCCTATATTGCAATAGAGCAGCTTGTTACTGCTGTGAAAGAATTGCATAGCAGGAGCAACAAGTGGCCACTGGTTATATTACACAATAAGCGTGTTCATGCACTTCTTGAGAATGCTGGCTATAGAGAGTTGCTTGAAGAGTGGATAAATGAAAAGATACTTTACGGAACACCTTTTGGATCCAATGATGACTGGTATGAGCTGAAGACTGTTTGAACTTCTCTTTCTCCTTTTCATTAGGATTGTTTTTAAAGTATTCTAATGATCAAAGGAAAATTGAATACAGAAATGTTATATCACATTGATTTATTTTACCTTTAACACTTCACCTTTTACATTTTTGAGAACTGTTGTAGTCATCATTTATCTTGCTTTTCTTGTAGCTCCAGTGAGAATTTGAAACATTTAATTTTTAACTTGTGAAGTGATAAAATGCCTCTATTCTTGTCCGTTCGACTGGTCATATGATTTGAATATTATTTCCAGCTTTCTCAGTAAATCTATACTATCTGACATCGTGCAATATGACATAGGTATTGGCTTTATGCAGCAGTGAAACATAAGTGTTTGCTCGTGACAAATGATGAAATGAGAGATCACATCTTTGAGCTCCTGGGTAGCAGCTTTTTCGCCAGATGGAAAGAAAGACATCAGGTTCAATTGCTTAATGAAATTATTTCAGATATTAATTTCATTCTTTACAGTCATGTTTTGGATGCATTCTTGAAATATACTTATTGTAACTTTTGTTTTCATATTTTTCCTATAATTGAACTCCATCAGTTCTTCCTCTGGTGCCTAAAGTGAAGAGCTTTAGCATATCATGCCATCTGTAGCAGTCTTAAGCAACTTGTTTGGTGTCTTGGTGTTTTAATCTTCTGAATTGTCATGAAGTAGTTTTTTTTATTTGTTTTCTTTTCACTGGGTTATTCCTCTTTTTCTGTTGGAGTGACCAAACTTTTAACTTTAGGTGAAAATGTCTCCACATACTTGGTTACCTTTTTAGCTGAGAGGTGGATAAATGCTAGAAATGAACTTCACAGTTTTTTCGATAATTATTGAACTGTAGTGTCGAACGTGAGTTGAGAACCAAAGTATGCCACCAAACTAAAAAAATTACCAAAATATGTCATATATTTAAAATAGCACCAAAATATGCTTAACTCACAATTTTTGTGAGTTATGCACAAAAATTTTAACGGCAGCCAACAAACATCGTCAACTTTTTTTGGAAAGTGTATAACTCACAAAAATTGTGAGTTATTCATTTTATTTTAACATAACTCATAAAAATTGTGAGTTGTGTTAAACAATAAAGCACTTTCCCAATCTTCACCTTTACGCGATTGAGATTCAAAAGATTCAAAGAACCCTACCCCAATTTCAACTGGTCCCGATTGAGATTCAAAAGATTCAAAGAACCCTACCCCAATTTCAACTGGTCCCCCCCTTTGTCCATCGATTGTGCTTCAAAACCATACAAAGTCGACGATTCTCCACTGCCCCCCCCCCCCCTTTCCAACACAAATTGTTGATTATTAATCATTCAACAGGTATTTTTCAATGTTTTTATTTATTTTTTAATGTTCAACTGAGGCATTACGTTTAATTGAAAAATGATATATTATGAATCTTGAAATGATATGAGTTTAGATTTGATGTGGGGTTGCGGTTTTCCTTTTTCGGGACTGTTGAATCCACTTGTTGACGAGGACTATTAGTCGTTCTCCATGATTGCAAATAAATCTTTTTTGCGAAAACCATGCCATGATTGTAACAACTGCAGACACACACACATAGAAAAAAGAAGATAGATGTAGATTTGTCCTTAAAGCAGAACATGATCCATGTAAACATCTATATACAATGCTTTAACCATGCAGGGAGCTGATGCCAACGCCTTATTAAAGACTCGGCAATAACTAAAGATACTCACCGATTACAATCAATAATTCCACAACAATAACAAAAATATAAAATGGCCCCACACGGCACATTTCAACAAAACAAAGATTGCACACAAGATGTTAATCACATATAAATAAGACTGCACACGCCACACAATCCAATATAACATAAAGGAAAGCCGCAACCCCACATCAAATTTAAACTCATATCACTTCAAGATTCATATATATCATTTTTCAATTGAACGTAATACCTCAGTTGAGTATTAAAAAATAAATAAAAACATTGAAAAATACCTGTTGAATGATTAATAATCAACAATTTGTGTTGGAAAAGGGGGGACCAGTGGAGAATCATCGACTTTGTATGGTTTTGAAGCACAATCGATGGATAAAGGGGGGACCAGTTGAAATTGGGGTAGGGTTCTTTGAATCTCAATCGCGTAAAGGTGAAGATTGGGAAAGTGCTTTATTGTTTAACACATAACTCACAATTTTTGTGAGTTATCTTAAAATAAAACTGATAACTCACAAAAATTGTGAGTTATGTTAAAATAAAATTGATAACTCGCAATTTTTGTGAGTTATACACTTTATGAAAAAAGTTGACGATGTTTGTTGGTTGCCATTAAAATTTTTGTGTATAACTCACAAATATTGTGAGTTAAGCATATTTTGGTTCTATTTTAAATATATGACATATTTTAGTAATTTTTTTAGTTTGGTGGCATACTTTGGTTCTCAACTCGTCGAAAGTACACTTTAGTGGCTGAAACAGGAATATTTTTCAGAACTATTTTATCCATTTATTCAACGAATGAATGAATATTAGATAAGGTCTTATCTATGTCATAAAGTCTTCAAAAATTGTTTCGGGCACTCATTCATTTATTTAGTCTTTACCTTTTAGGTGAGATTGTCTCTAGGCTCTCTTTCTCTCATAATTTGTCTGTAGGCTTTTTATGTGCTCTCCTCTTATAATGCATATAGTTAGTGGTAAATTGTTGTATGGCGTTTCAGCTGGGTAATTTATTAGGTGATGTCTCTTGGAAAAAAGGAATAATTTTGACAAGTTGATGTATCTTGGTAATTTGTAGGTCAAGTACACTTTTGTTAAAGGGGAGATTAAACTTTTGATGCCACCCACATATTCTGTTGTCATTCAGGTAAACTCTATCTTGCTCTCATTCCCTTCTAAACTGTGTTCAGCATCTCGATTATGTCTTCTTTTCGTGTCTCCGATTTTTCGGTTAATGTCTATATGCATTTTCTTGGTATTTGGGGAGTTGGGGGGGGAACAAATTGAGTGTGCTGAGTTTCGTCCGATCTTGAGGTCAGATGGTAATCTAAGAGAAATATCTATAGCGTATAGATATAGGCTTTCACTGCATATGATCCAGACTACAACGTGATTGAAGCTTGATCAAGTGGTTTGAAAGGGCCGTGTTGCGTAGAGGAAGCTATACAGTTCTTTTTGTCTTTTTACCAAATATAAAAAAGTGACAAGTTTCTTTGTTGTGGATTAGTGAGTTGAAATAATTAAGGTTGTCTTACTATTGCTACCTCACTTAAACGTATCAATACTTCTGTCAATTCTTGGGACTTCTATATTTTTCCTCAACTTGCATCTTATTGCATAGTGGATATCCCTTTACAAATTTATGCGACATAACTTTAAATTGTTTGGACTAGTAAACGAAAAATGATCTATTATGAACTTATATATAGAAAAGGATCTATTATGGCCTATTGATTAATTCCCAGTGACATGTCTATCTATAGTTTGAGTTTTCAGCTAATGTGATAATCTGCTAGTATTGTAGTCTTTGGATATTTACATCTCATATTATTATACATATATCTCAGGAATCCGGGAAAGGGTCGTGGCATGTGCCTCTGGCGGGTGAGGTCGTTGAGGAGTCTTCAAGGACTTGGCTCTGCATCACCAGACAAGCTTCATGTGAATCCGACAATAAACTACATGCAAGCGTAGTAGAAGCTTCTCGAGTTAGTGAACTCGATCAAATTGCAGCCCCTTGCCATTCAGATAGTTTTACAAATCAGAATGGCGGCTTAAATGGATGTTCCGGTTTGGCTGGTAAGAGGAAAGAGAGGTCCCCATCTCCATCTCCATCTGACACCAGTCTACAATCTTGAAAATTTGAAGGTGATACCTTTTCAGAACCTTGCCCAACTGCATGCATTACCAGGTTATGGCGCTCAACTGTTTCCTTGCGGAGCTAATTTTTGTTTTCCTTTCTAAATTTATGAACTGAAAGAGATTTACTGTTGTCTGTGTTCCTCAAACGATCATATTAAGATTTATCGTTCATTAATTTAGTTGAGATGTCAAAGTTGAAACATTCGCAATATAATTGCCAGACAGCGATACATGTCTTCATCACCTATCTTTTTTCCTTTACCTGTTACAATTCGGTTCTTTAGTTTCTGCAAATTTGTGTTGGCATCCCAAGTTTTTCCATGTCGAGGTTAGTCGTCCGTTCTTGAATGCAAGGAGGATGTTTTGTCTGAAGAGTTTGCGGACGCATGTTTAAGAATGATTTAGACATTAAAATATGTGAATTACTTGTAATAAAGGAGAAGACAGTGGAAAAGAATTTCGTATAAATAGATGTGCTTTCAATTGAAATGCATAGTCTTCTATAGGATGATCAATTCTTTAATGTGTCCCTGAGGATACAACAATTTAAAATGGATAAGTTGAAAATGATAAGCAACAAAGGATAACAATCCACGTAGAAATATAAATTATTTTAATAGGAAATACAGTTTTTTTTTTTTTTTTCACTTAATTACATATTTAGATATCGCAGGAATGTGAATGTTCAGAAAATAGTCTTCCCAGTCGATGCTCTTGGGATTGAAATTGAACATGTCTATTTCAATACCAGACTCCTTCGCTGCCCTACGTAACTTTTCTGTGTTCATGTCATCATATCTGTCAAAGAAAATTCCAAGATTATTGTATACACCGTGAGAGGGATTGATTACAATACATAAAGACGAGTTTAACTTGTATATACTAAGCAGCGTAATAAATTAGACCTTATAGAGATGTATTTTACTTACATTCCTTCGAAGAATAAATAGGGCGCATAAAGATCTATCAACCGCATCACAAATTTGATTTTCCGGTCAAGCTCCAAATATTTGGCTTGAAAGAATTGGCAGAGTAGTGTGTTAACTACTTCTAATCCCTGTAGAACACCACTTCTTGTTAATCACATAATAGAAGAATTTCCCTGTAGCAACATAATATGGTAGCCTCCTCTCCTCTCCCGATTAGTAGCGGTATCTTTTAGTATTCTCGTAATTTCTTATTCTTCAATGTGTATTATTGTCAGTTGTTTCATTTGTCTTGTATTTTGATATTTCGCTGTCATATTTTCTTGCAACCCTGCTTCCCTAACTTCTCTTTTAAGCCAAGGGTCTATCGGAAACAACCTCTCTACCCTAGCTTGGTAGGGTAAGGTTTGTGTACATCCTACTCTTCTCAAACTGTACTTTTGGTATGACACAGTGTACGCTGTTGTAATTGAGAAAGAGCATACATGTTTGTTGTGGGAACAAGTGAAGGTGAACAAACCTTTAAAGGAAGCAAGTAACGAAGAGCCATGTATCTGCGAAAGCTATCCATGCTGCTCAGGACATTAACTTTGCCAACAATGACTGGTTTCCCTTGCTTGTCGATATATGGATGATTGCTGAAGTGATGGAATGCATACTCCTGAAGCCATGTAAACTCTATTGGATGTGACACTGACGTTCCAACATGGTATATCATTTGACTCCCTCTTTGGCCTGCCTGAGCTACCATTGTTACTATCATCGCATTCACCACCATATCTGCTGGAATCTGCACATAGTTAAATTCTGTTATTCGAGCATATTGATATTGAGACATCGTTACTTGTGTAAGCATTTACTTACTACGTCAATAATGGAATCAGGGTTGCCGACGAAACATGTTATTTTTCCTTTACCGTATCCAACTGCCAAACTATCAACGGTTCTGCATGCCCCAAATGAACAAGACTTAATCATATAGTATTTTTGAGCAACCATTTTGATGTAACAAGAAAAAAAAAAGAAAAAGATAGCAGCTGAGTATTTTTCTTTCTTTTATCAATATATATGTATACCTTATGCCTTCAACCCAACCAGGGAAGGGTTCTTGGAAAGTACTAGTAACGATGGTAGGACGAAAGATGACAAGAGGCACATCTTCTTTCAACTCTCCCAACAACATCTCTGCTAATGCCTTCGTGAATACATAGGGATTGGGCCATCCAAACTTTCTTGATCTTCATAAATCAAAGGTCATCTCTATACGTTAGTGAAAATTCGAGATTTGAAGCTTATAAATTTCTACAACAATTTCATATTAATGTTGCAAAAGTTACTAGGTTCACCGCGAAATATGTGGTAGATTATATATATATTTAACTAGACCTCTAGATCCTCTCTGTGTTTGTTATTTGGGGGAAGGGGACCAAAGGAGAAGAGTACGATAAAGCTTATCCAATGATAGGTGAAGACATATGTCATGTATTTATTGAATCAATTTAAACATCGGGTGCGAGTAAATTTACAGTGAGGGAATAATACCTTGCAAGGCCAAGCTCCTTCATGGTTGATGTAATAGTTTCTTCAGATGAACCCTCAAATTTGAGCTGCTTCAATGTTTCCTCAATCACTTTCTTCTCTGTATGAATATCTAGTCCTGATGTACCATTCAAGGTCTCACCCAACTTATAGGGTGTTTCCAATATCAGCCCTGTCTTTTCCCCTGATACATATGCTAAGCAAATACAAAAATAATGTCATTTATGAAATCAACCATCAAAGTAGAGTAATTATATTAATCTCTAGCTTTCATAATTACACATTTTCATTATTTGGTTTAAAATAAACTCATAATTCGAAGATCGACAACAACAACAACATATCCAATATATTCCCACCAACTGGGGTTTGAGGAGGGTAAAGTGTACGCAGTCCATACCACTACCTCAGATGTGAGAAAGAGATGTTTCCAATAGACCCCCGACTCAAAATAAAACAATCGAGACAATCAATAGTAAAATAACACTTTGAAGATACGGGGACTAAATAAAAAATGAGGTGGAAGGTACTAACCAGTCGATACGTGTAGAAGGACCTTTAATTTACTACACTTTTTGGCAAAGTTGAGTACGTTTATAGCTCCAAATGTATTGAGCCCCAAGGATACATCATATCTAAAAAAAAATTGAAAATTTGTAAAACAAAATTATACACTGATCAATTCACATATATCTTGAAAGTGGATTTAACTTTGTACATTTCTTTACCCTATCGTTACTATTTAATCAATTATAACAAGTTATCCGTCTTATTTAATAATTTCACTTATTATAAACAGTTATTAAAAGGACTTGGTGGTACATACCTTTCATCAAAATTAGTAGTTGCAGCTAAGTTAACAACAACTTCTACTTCCCTCCACATTTCTTCCACCAAATTAGTGTCTTTGACCCCCAAGTTCTCAAATGTGATATCACCACGTATAATTGTGGTCCTTTGTGCGATAAAAGTATTCAGATTTGCCCCATGTTTTTCCCTTAGAATCTTGAACAAGTCCTTTTCCACAGCCTGTTAATTAAAAGATGGAATTGACTTACATTTATGTAGTTGTACAAAAATACAATTTCCAAATTATTATAAATACTAGAGATGCATGTTACTGTAGCATCTGCTTTAGTAATTGTGCTTCCATGTACTAGTGGACTTACCTTTTTTCATCTGCTTTTAATTGTATTTCTAAGTAATGAAAATATAAGGGGTTTGTTCATTAATTAGTGAAATGGGCTCTCAAGAAAAGATATTGACGGGGTATTGATACTTATGTCCTTATTTTGTACTGGCCTTTATAAACTTAGGTCTTTCATAATAAAAAAGAAATTTATGGGGAATAAGCATATATTTTCGTATAATACCATTCTCTTAAGGTAAGGGATTGTATAAACACTAGGCAGTACTTCAGTTGGTAGGGGCAACCAACCCATGCTAAGGGTAATTTGTGCCATTTTTTTGGAAATTGACCAAATGTGTACGAGTATATTAAATGTAATTGAATGAGTGCCCATCCTATTAGGGCACTCATGTAATTAAATGTACGAGTATATTTATTTGCTGAAAAGACAACAACAAATAAATAAGATCAGTAAATTCAACCAAAAACGATACTCCCTCCGTCCCAAATTATCCGTCCTAAATTTCTTAATTTGATATTCTATTTTACTTGTCTTTTTTCATTAATCAAGACAAGATAATTTTTTTTTTCATGTTTTACCTTTTGCATTAATTACTTTTTATTCAAATTAAAATGTAAACATCATTTAATAGGGGTACTATGATAAACTAGGCATGTTATTAATTATTTTTCTTAATCAATGTGTCATCTTAATTTGGGGATGGGTAATTTGGGACGGAGGGAGTAGATTCTTTTTTTTTTAAGTAACAAGGGTGTTTCTTCTTATTAAACAGAGTTTTTTCTTTTAAGTTCAAATTTGAATGTACTGACATTGTCAAAAATATTCACCATTGAATAACTTACAAGGAAATTGTATATTTCCTCCGTTTTAAATAAAATGACCTACTTTTTTTTTAGTCAATTTAAAAAAAAAAGACCTCTTTTCTTTTTTGTCAATACTTTAATTTCAATTTTTCACATGACATATTTAGAATCACAAGATTAAAGGACATTTTGATATATTTGACACAACTTTAATTTAAGGCCACAAGATTCAAAAGTCATTCTTTATTTTCTTAAACTTTGTATCAAGTCAAAGTATGTCATTCTTTTTAAAACGGAGGAAGTAACTTATAAGTGAACCTTATGGGAGGTATTGGTTGATAATCAAAGGCGGAGCCAGGATTTTAAGTAAGGGGGGTCAATATTAAAAAAAAACTAAGTCAAAGGAGATTCAACACCTACTATAACCACATAAAAAATAACTTTAATCATGTATAAATAATATATTTTTTCGTCGAAGGGGGTTCGGATGAACCCCTAAAGAGGGCTGGCTCCGCTTCTATTGATAACCTAGTAAAATTAGAAAAATGATAGTGTGTGTGAGTATATATTACAATACGCAGTGGCAGATCTAGAATTTAAGGATTGTGAGTGCTTAAAAAAATAAAAAACTGAAAAAAGTAAAAAATTGCCTTAGTGAGGTTCGAACCCAAGATGCCCCTTCTAATAAAGAAGTTTAAGATCAATCTACATATCAATGCATCCAATCGACTTTGTATTTTAGCAGGTGCTTTTATATCTATTTTTCTATATTTTCTATATAATTATTTCTATTTCACGTCGAATTTATTAGATGACGGAGCACTCCGGGAAATAATGTAGGTCCGCCCCTGCCTTGTTACCGCCACACTTTCAACAATCATTTGCAACTCACTTTTCAACTTATAACTCGTGTCTCATTTGATTCTTTACTTTTCTCTCTTGCTCCCTCCCTAAATATAATAAGGTAGAAGTAAGAACATACACACTCATTTATATATTAAATTAATATTTTTTATCATAATTAAGTAAATATATATTAATTAATTATAATTAAGTAATATAAACGCTAAATTCAAATACAATTCAAATACATGATATGTTTGTACTGACAAATTTATTTGTATTGATATTTATGTCAATGTAATAGATACAATATGGCAAGTGTTTATATCCACATTTTGACATCTAAACATGATTAATAGCAAGTATTTTTGCCCCACTAAAAACACTTCACTATATACTCCCTCGGTCCCATTTTTACCTGTCCCAAGGACAAATTAACTTGGCACATTGATTAAGAAAAATAATTAATAACATGATTAATTTATCATAGTATCTCTATTGAATGATGTTTACATTTTAATCTGAAGAAAAAGTAATTAATGCAAAGGGTAAAACATGGAGAAAAAAATTATCTCTTCTTGATTTGTGAAAAATGACAAGTAAAATGAGAAATCAAATTAGAAAATTTGGGACAATTAAAATGGGACGGAGGGATGAGTAAATTAACATAATTTGATGAAGTTCCGTATATGAATAAATGCCTACCAATAATACTACTACAATAGTTTCCAATTCCAACGTTTTAGGTTTTCACCAACGATGAACTTCTAACTTAAAAAGTAATTTCATGTTGGAAAACAGAATGATAAAAGATTTTGTGAAAACTTTTCAACAATCTGAACGTATTTCATTTTGCAGAGCTAAAAATAAACTAGTTCCTTTTGGTTTATTAGTAGAGAAGATCCCATTTAGTCAATCAGTTCAAACCTCAACATTGTGCGAGTAATTCGGATTCGCGCCGCGTAGGGCTCATTCGGGTGGAAACGCTTCCTATCAAGGATTTTTCTATACCCAAAGCTCGAATCCGAGAAATCTGATTAAGGAAGGAGCAGCCCCATCCACTGCACCACATCCTTTGGTGGTAACCTCAACATTTTCAACACAATGTGTAGATAAATACATGAAAAAAAAAAAACTTCAAAAAAAAATAATTTTAAACTTATAATTCAAAAGGATAGCTATAATTAATGAGCTCAATCGTAAAAATTTAAAAGCTCAGTATGTAAAAATTTAGATGGTGAATCCACCTCTTCAACATCTTATCCTTTTACAAATTCTGGATCTACTCGTGATGGTCCCCTTCTCCTTTACATGGTGTTTGGTAATTATCATCTCATGAAGAATATTTTTTTGGGTTGAATTAAGTTCAATGTCCATTTTCTAAATCATCAGGTATATATCTGGATAACGACCTTTCATTTATTTATTTTTTTCATATAAACTTGAAAATAAAGGAGATGAAATTTTTTTTTTCATGAATTCAAACGAACTACGTATTAGTGTGTACCTCAGTGTTGAAACGCTGCAAGGCTGCATTGTTATCTTGAGCTCTTAAAAGCAAATATAGCTTCTTCACATTTGGTTGTACTCTGAGTATCTTCTCCACAAAAACTGCAAAAAGAAAGAATTAGAAAATTTTAAACACCCCATTAATTAAGATTAAGAGATGGAATCACAAGAAGATGAAGAGAATATTTAAGTACTTTTTGCAATAAAGCCAGTAGCACCAGTAACAAGAATTGATCTATTCTCAAGAAACTTGAGAACACTTGCTAACTCCATTATTGTATATATATCAAGTACTATAGGAGAGAAAGACAAGAAATATTTTTTCGATTAGTATAGAAATAGAAGTAGCCAGGAGAAATCACAACAGAGCAAATTTAGAAATAGGGTGCATTTATTTTATGTAGTGTAGCACTTCTAGGGGCACACAAATACTCATAGTGTAGATGACACAAATTGGTTGGAGTGCACGAAATTAAAGTTGTTGATAAATTTCTTTGGTAGATTGGAAAAACTAATGCTACTAAAAGTTTTTATTTTTTTTTCCTTTTTCTTTTGGGTGATATAATATTAAGGTATGGTGGAGGGGAAACTGATCCAACTTTTATGGATTCTGTCTAATTTGTTGTGCCTATTTATAGCTTTTCCCACCGTGCTTCTTTCTATTTTTTGGGTCAAACTTGTCAACTTTACTATGCTAAAATAGATCTCAATTTTTACTTGTTCAATTTATAAAATCCACAAATAAACTTTAGTCTCAAATTAATTCATACCCAAACTTCTACGTTAGTCTAACCTACCGTATAGAAAATTTTTAAAATGAATAAATATTAGGGTGTAGCCAATTCTGTTATTTTTGGGTAAGATGTTATATGAAATTAGATGGTGCTTGTTTGTACAAATAGGTTATATTTGTGTAGCTATTTAGAAATGAGTTTAAGTTTTATGCATCGTCAATACATAAAAAATTCAATACTATCAACTAACTTGACCTGCTATTACAGGTTATCCAATTATTTACATAAAAATTAAAAAAAGAAAAAATTAAGTAACCTGCAATAGCAAGTCAAGATCACCTGATACTGTAATTCTTTAGAAATAGTTCAATGTGCTTTCACAACTTGCTTTAGTCATTGTTTCTTTTTGCTCCTTTTAAGTTTTAATGAAAACATAGTGTTGGTGGAAGTAGTCATTTTTACTTGTCAAATTATTTCAAAAATAGAATTTATTTTTATTTGTTTTTTTAACATATTAAGAAAAAATATTTATTTTTCTTATATTTTATTCTTAGCATTAGTTACTTATTTTTCAGATGATTTTCCAAAACTTCGTACTCCTTCGTTTCAAAATGGTTGATCATTGTTGACTTGGCACCCCCTATTAGGGGTTTATTTTACCAAATTAGTCTTATAAAATATGTTTTGAAAATATAAATTTAAGTATATAATGATAGGAGTAGTATTGAAAGAATACAATAAAAATCTCTTGATTTCACTACGGGGCCAACTAAATTGAAATAAATATTTTTAGAAAGAAGACAATTATTTTAATACAAAGAAAGTACTAAACATCAACTAATACGGTAACATACTCATATTAATGATTGTTTTTTATGAAGCATGCAAAACTAAAGTGGATAAGTAAAAATAAACGGCAGACTGTTATCTCTATATAACATCTGTTGATTATGAATTCTTACATTCTCTTTCAAGTTTAATTTGCTCAAATGACAAGTATATTTTAAGTTTTTCACACGTATGGTTAAACTAGATGCATATATATTATCTTTTTGTCTTAACTTGAATGATTTTTAAATATTTTAAATTATTAATTATTGTAATGTATAGTACTTTATAATTTTGTAGATAATATGTATTACTTTTGTTATTTCAATTTATGCGACACCAATGAAATTTGGAGAGTCAATAAAATTTTTAATGTAATTTTTAAATTGTGGTGTTGTTTTTAAATATTTTAAATTGTTAATTATTATTATTTATAATCCTTTTACATAATTTTCAGATAATATATTTTGTTGTTTCTATTTCAATTTATATGCGTTGATAAAATTTAGAGAGCCAACTAAATTTTTTATATAAAGTTTCTACACATTTTGATTTTTTAATTATTGTAATTTATAGTACTTTCTACTATTTTTCAAATAATATATGTTACTCACTCTGTCCCAATATATGTGAGTGTGATAGTATTCAACGAATCAATTAAAATTTTTTATATGTCGTTAAATAATTTAAGTTGTACATCTTTTAAATTTTTTAAGTTGTTAATTATTGTGATTTACAATATTTTTACGTAGTCTTTTAAAATATATAACAAATTATTATTTTTAGACACTTTAAACTATTAACTATTATAATTTATAATATTTTTCATGTAATTTGCAATTAATATATGTCACTCTCCTTATCCAAACTTTTATGGTATTTATAGTCAATTATATATTAAAAATAATTTAAGTTTTTAATTATTGTGTTTTATAATATTTTTTCTTCCATTCCAATTTAAGCGACACTGGTATAATTTTGAGAGTCCGTCAAATATTTTATATCTTTAATTTTTTTTAAGTTGTTAATTATTGTGAATTATAGTATTTTTTTTACGTATTCATTTGGTCTGAATTTATCTGACATAAATAAAATTTAGATAATAAATTATATTTTTAATATATATTTTTTTAGATATTTTAAGCTGCTAGCTATTATAATTTATAATACTCTCTCCTTGTCCAAATTTTTGGTGCGTTGATTATCAAATATATTTTTTAAAATAATTTAAATTTTTAATTATTGTGATTTTATAATACTTTTTCTTTTATTTATATTTAAGTGACACTGATATAATTTTGAGAGTCAACCAAATATTACGATTGAAGTGGCAAAGCAGACATGCCTTAAATGACTCAACAACAACAACAACAACAAACCCAGTAGATTCCCACCTCGAGGGGTCTGGTGTCTTAAATGACTCATAATAATTAATTACAAGTGATGTAACAAAATTTCTATTAAAAAAATACTTGTGAAAAAATTTAAGTGGGCCTCATATAAAACGTCAAGTTAATATAAAACATCAAGAGTTAATTTATCATTTTATGCATATTTTATTTTTCTTATTATATATTATTATTTTTTAGTACTTAAACGACTTATAATAATTAATTAGGGTGATATAGTAAAATAGCGGTTTAAGCAGCTAAAACAAACATGTCATAAATGTCTATTTTTATTTTTCTTACTAAATATTATTAATTTTCTGAGATGATATACTAAAATTACGGGTAGAAACAGCTGGAACAAACATGTCATAAATATTTATTTATTTTATTGTATATTAATAATTTTTTAATATGTTAATGATTTATAATAATTAATTAGGGGTGATATAACAAAATCACAAGTTGAAGCAACTGAAGTAGACATGTAATAATTGATTATTTATTTTTTATATTAAATATTATTAATTTTTGAATGTGTAAATAATTTATAATAATTAATTAAGGGTGATATAGTAAAATTATGGGTTGAAGCAGCTGAAACAGGAATATCATAAATGGTTATTTACTTTTTTTATTAAATAAGATTAATTTTTTAATATAATGATTATTTAATTTTTTATTAAATAATATTATTTTTTAATATTTAAATAATTTATAATAATTAATTAATGGTGATATAGTAAAATCACGAATTGAAGCAGGTGGAAGCAGGGAGGACAACCGAGAGATGCCTGCTGATGGCACTTATATATAATAGTAATTTTATATTAAATAATATTAATTTTTTAATATTTAAATAATTTATATTTAATAACTAATTAGTGATAGTATAGTAAAATCACGGATTATATTGAAGCAGCTGAAGCATGTGGAAGCAGGAAGGACTCCTGCTGATGACACTTATATAAATAGTTCAATAATAATTATTACTGGCCTAACAATGCCCCTTAAAAAATGTAATTATATCAAATGTTACGTAGCAATTAATTTTGGCAATTGAATGTTTATTTTGATTTAGAAAAGTGGGGTTTCCGTTAGGGATGGCAATGGTGCGATGTGGTGTGGGTGTGGTGTGGATTTTTATTAAATCTGTAAGTTTTAAAACTGTACCGCACCGCACTGCATTACATTTAAACCCGCATAAACTCGCCTCACATTCATACCCGTGGATAACCGCACCGCCCTATGTTTTTATTTCTCTTTTTTTTGAAAAATTTGTAACTCCATTGAAAATTATAATATTTTTAAATTTACAACTAGGAAATAATAACAATTTCTATTATATCAATTTTCACTAAAAAATTGTCAAAAAATATAACGTGTACAAGTAATGATCAAATATCATATTTTTATTCAAATGAATAGAGATATTAAAAAAGCCACTATAAAATTATTTATTTTTAGTTTTATGCATGTAGTTTTAAATCATAAAATTTAAGTAAGAACATATATAATTTTAGGTCTATTCACGAGAACAATACTAAATTTTAGTTTTTTTGTTAATTCAAACCTGCATATACCCGCAACTTTCCGTGAAGGATGCAAGTATTTTTTTTTTCTTTTAAAATTAGGAATAGGGAAAAAGAAAAATCAAACCTCCACTAATATTGTGAAAGTTCAAATAATCAATCAACTAAAATTCCCTCTCGCTAGACAAGTAATAAAATCTCTTCTGACTTATATTTACTTTGAGGGGTATTGTGGTAGTTGCCCTAATTTAATTACTTGTAAGTCAGTATGGTGCGCCCATACCTTTGCACTATTATTTTTCTGGTCCTATATTATTTCTGTTTTGTCTTATCAGTAATTATTCTAGAGTTAAACGGCACGTTAATATATATAAATTAAATAATTAATAAGAAATAAATAAGTCAAATTACTCTTATTAATATTTTTTTAACGGATCGGATGTTTAATACTTTGTCAAGAAATCTAAATGAGAACAGGAGAGTAATACGTAGTTCTCCATATATGTGTTTTTATTTATGTGATAATATTGTTTTACTAAATAAGAAATGTAAAAAAATATTTTTGATGATTTAAAACCAGACTGATATTTTGTTAGGCTATGCATAAATTATCCCATTAAAAGTAAAATGAGATTTCTATAAGACACAAATTAATTTTAAATATAAAAAGAAGAAAATCTTCTTGAGATATATAAAAAGAAAAGGGGCAAATAACATAATTATACAATGTAATAATCAATATTACAAAAAATTACCATTAGTTTTTAATTTACAAAACATAACAAAATCTATCAAAGGTAAAAAAAAAAAAAAAAATTAAAATAGCATGATTTAAGGAGACAATTTAATGATTGATATTTCATCTTATAAATTCTCCTACGTTAATTTTCAATTAAGTTTTTTATAAAAAAAAAATAGTAAATAAGATAATCGAAAAAACCACACATTTATTTGATATTTTTTATGTTTTAAAATTTAATTTATTTAATTCAATGAACATTAATTTTTAATACTTCTAAGAAAAAATATCATTAATGATAGTAAATTCTCCTATTGATTCAAACTATCTTATACAAATTTCACACACCATAAATTTATTAATACACCAAAAAATTACTAATACACTTATTTTTATATCAATCAAACACTAGATCAATTTTTATACATTTTAGACACCATAAAATTATTGATACACCAACTTTTATATATTTCAGGCACTATAAAATTATTATTATTGATACACCTATTTCTAAAGAGTTCAAACACTTTAAAATTATTGATACACAAATTTCTAAAACACCTTAAAATAAAATTGATGATATGTCAATCTTTATATAATTCAGACACCATAAAATTATTAATATATCAATTTCTAACTATTTTAAAAATCATAAAATTATTGATACACCAATTTTTATATAATTCAGACACCATAAAGTTGTTGATACACCAATTTCTATATAATTCAGATACCATAAAGCTGGTGATACACCAATTTCTACACAATTCATACACCAATTTATATACATTCATACACCATGATACACCAATTTTTATACAATTCATGCACCATAAAATCATTGATAACCTTCAATTACCGGTGTCATCAAAATTCTCGAAACTCCTCAAAATTATCGAAAGATTCAATCTAGTTGACCTCTTCCTTTCCAACAACGTAGAAGTAGAAGAACAGAAAAACAATCATTAGTACCAAACATTCAGAAAAAATCCAAAACATCCATCGGAAATTTGCATCCAGAAGCGAGGTATCCTACAAGGTCTTCTTTTGTTAATGGCTCTGCTGCAACAACAGCATCCTTTGTTAGAGGACTTGCAGTCCTCCTCGTTTACGCTCGCTCCACTCCTATGCCATCTGTAGGTTTTATTTATTTTAATTTTTGTATGACAAAGCAAAAAGAATTTTTATATCACCATAAAATTGTTGATATGCCTATTTCTATACATTACATCAGGAGATGTAAACCGCACTAGGTAAACTCCGTGCGTGCGACAGGATCATGGCTCAAAGGCATTGAGAGGGAATCGATCCCTGGTAGCTTTGGTGGGTTACCACCCTCCAAACCAGTGAGCCAGTCCTGAAGGACAAGAAAAAAAATATATTATTATTGATACATCAATTTATAGATAGCCCAAACACTATAAAATTGTTATTATTGATACATCAATTTTTAACTATTTCAGATATCATAGAACTATTGATACACCAATTTTTATACAATTTATACACCATAAAATCATTAATATTCTTTTCCTGTCGATGTCATTGACAATCCTCAAAACTCATCGCAACTGTACGTCGAAAGATTTAATCTAACCCGTATGTCTTCTTATTGTGGACTAGGCCCTTACACTTGCTACACTGCATTTGACGTTTGACTATGTCAAAAGTGTCCACCTTTTTCATCTTTGGTCGACCAGGTGGAGGTTTTGTTGGTGGAGGAATAGTTTCATATGTGAGTCTAGAGATAAATAAAAGCAGAAAAAAAATAAATTAGGGTTTTATATGTGAGTTTGATTGTGAGTTGATTATATGAAAAAAATCACTTAAATAGCAGTGTTTTTAATTGGATTTTTTACAGAAAAAAAATGAAAAGTAAATAGTTGGTAGATTTTGTAAATAAAAATTATATTTTGTAAACAAAAAAATTAGTGATAGTTTTTGTAATATTGACTCTTAAATTGTATACTTATGTGATTTTTTCAAAAGGAAAACAACAATAACATATTGTTATATTCAATGTAGTCCCACAAAATGAGTGTAAAACCAAAATAGAAAAGTTCACCACATAAATCGTATGAATTTAACTAACAGATAGTAACCACCAAAGGATGTGGTGCAATGGATAGGGTTGCTCCTCCCTTAATCAGAGGTCTCAGGTTCGAGCCCTGGGTATGGAAAAATCCTTGGTAGGGAGCGCTTCCCCCGAATGGACCCTACGCAGCGCGAATCCGAATTAGTCAGGCTCCAATACGGGAACTGGACACCGAATGAAAAAAAAAAAAAACTAATTGATAGTATCTTGACATGAGAATATCAAAATTATACTTTTTGAAAACACGCATAAATTTTTTTTTACAAAATTTAAATCAAAAGTATATAATAAAAATATTTTATCATATGTTCAGATTTTAAAATTAAATAAGTTAAAATTAAAATATTTAAATAAAATTTATTGACGAATTTAATGGGCTATTGATGTTAAACCTTATACTGAAAATACATATGTAGACCAGTGTGAACTCCAAACTGGATATAATGAATTCCAAACTACATGTTACTCACGAATTATTGGAATAACAGCTTCTAAGGGGGGAAAACAAAAGAAGAAAAACTTTATTACAACTTTTTCATATGATTTTGATTTGACATCAAGTTAAAGAAATAAAATAATTTATTTTTAAAATTTTGTGATATTAAATTAAAAATACCTTAAATATATTAAAATATCTTTTAATTTTATTATCTAAAACATGTCATATGGAAAAAATTAAAATTAAAAAATTATTACAAAAGACTTTTTTAAAAAAAATGAATTAAATAAATCAGACAAACAAATTAATACGGAAAAATATATATTATAGACTTGTGTCTCTGTATACATCCGGGGAAATTACAAAATTAAATGTCTCCATGTGTACATAGCTTTAAGGCGAAAGGGAGATTACAAATAAGTGATGGTAGTAAGAATTAGTCCGAATAGACTCGAAGATTTAAATTTAATGGCTCATAAACTTTAAAGGTTTGAAAATGCAAATTTACAAAATTTAAATCTTGAAGTATGCTTTACTGATCAAATAATTCTTTGTTCTAATTTTAGTAATATTTTATATTTTATATATGAGTTTATGCGTAGTGTCGAGACTACTAGATTCAGATAAATTCAGTATCACATGTAGAAGCAAAATGAGATTTAAATTTATGAGTTTTAAATCGTAGAATAATGATATCATGTGTTAGTAATTGTGTACTAAATTTTATTCTTATACCTGTTACGTGATTTCTAAATACACATGCAATATCATCACCTCTTCCCAATTTGACGGTAATATAATTCTTTCATATGCCTTTTTAAACATTTTAAACTATTAATTTGGCTTAATATACCTTTTACATAGTTTCATACGTAAATACATGCTCAGATTTAAAAGTTTGAATCTCAAAAGCAAAGAACATCACATAAATTGAGACAAACTAATGTAAAATTCAGGGACGGAGCAAGCCCTTTGGTAGGAAGTTCATTCGAACCCCGGCCTCTTCGACAAAAAAATATATGATTTATACATGATTAAAATTATTTTTATGTAATCTATAGTAGGTGTTGAACCCCCTTCGACTAGATTTTCTTCAACTATTGAATCCGCTTAGTTGAACTCCTGACTCTACGTAAATATGAACTAAAACTATTGAATTCGATCAAACTCGCACGGGGTCTCCTATCTCTGCCCTTGACCACAATGCATGCTGCATCCCCTCTGGACGTAGTAATTAGTATAGTACCAAGTTGGTGAAGCTGGTCCATCATATGAAGGGGAAAACGTGACTAGTATTAATATTAAGCCCCCACGTTCAGTGTAGGAGTACTACATACATTGTCAATACTTACTGCCTACTACTTTTCTATACACTAAATTAGACTAGGTATAATGACGTTGTGTTCCTAGGTTAGTTATAAGTCCAAAGATGGAATTTAATTCTCCATGACCCTTTGTAAGGGATTCTCGTGTCGTGCCATGATCATAGAAAGAAATGAAAGAAAAAAAGAAAAAAAGTTGATTACTCAATTTGGACCAAGTTGAATGACTCTAGTTGCATACAGTTTTAGATAATTTTCCTAATAAAGAAAACTCTCAGCTTTTTGGGAGAGTGGCAATAAGTACAATTCAGTTGGTTACTACTTTTTAAAAAATTTATAACCATTCCATTATCCGGTCTCTCTTGGATATCAGATCAATATGGTTGTACTAATGTCATATAAGAGTGACAAGTCGAAGTTAGAACATAATCTCATGCATGGCATGCACATTTCATAGGACTTTAACAAAAAAATTCCGGACGCTCAGAAAATGAAGAAAAGAATTGGGGTGTATTTCATTATTTTATAGTAGTGGAAAACAAAGTTAACAAAAGGTAAAAAGATTTAGATCACACGAGCGAAACAATTTAATCGGAATGGGGCTCAAAAACTACACACAAGGATTAAGTACGATCAATAATAATAATACGAGAGCTAGGAAAGTTGTCTAATACCTTGCAACTTACTATTCAAGATTGTTGGAATACCTTGTTATTTACTACTCAAAATGATAGAACTAATTTAATTTCAATAGTTTAACACTAAAAGTTTCAGAGTTTGGATGCTAATTACATATTATTAATGAGTAATTTTTAAATTTCAAAATAATGCGCTTCAACATAAAAAAATATCAGATAGTTCACTAGGTTTTATATCGACAATATATGATTTTTGGAAGCTCAATTGACAAGGACAATTAGTTTTAGAATTAGTCATCAATAAATTGATGTCAAACTCAATCAAGCAATTAAGTTAAGAAGAAGATTGATGTAATGTATGTAGTGGGCATTTAGAATATTTATAAGTATTAGGTAAGATGTATTCGTTGATAATTCGGTGGGTTGGACAGTTGCCAAATAAACCACCAAAATTATTATATGTCAATCTACATTTGTTGTGCTGCTCTGTATCTTAAATACGCTAATTAATATTTATATTCGGAGCGTGAATTCAGGATTTAAAATTTATAAATTTATATTTATATTATATATATTAGATGAACTTTTTAAGATTCGGTAGTTCGCCTATTTAAACCAAAGAAAAATTTAAAACAAAAACTATTTGTTTTTAATTAAAGCTACTAAATTCTTCCGAACCCGTATAGTAAGCAATAGATCCGCACATGCACATTATTGGATCTTCAACAAAACGAGGTTACTTGTTGTCTATTGATTAGGTCGATTGCCATTTATTTTGTCTTAATTGTATTGTATTAGGACTTTTTATGGCATTGAGTGCAATTCAACATCTAAATTAAAGACCAGTGGGACTTGCTTTAGAGTTTTAGCACTTTTACCATCGATCAATATGTTGATTGGTTGAGTCATGCTCGAGGATAACTGAAAACATCATCGATCATATATGTGGGATCCAAAATACGACACTTCAATTTAAAAAAGAGGTTAAGAATTTTCAATTCAAATTTTTCGTTTAGCTCAACTAACAAGGGTTGAGGAATTAGTGAAGTCACATATTCGAGACCAAGCATCAAGTGGAGAAAGCCTAGTATTCAAGTGGAGAAAAATATAGGTGTTGCCCATTATTCTTGAGTTTCAACGGCTACAATTAACCTTGAAAATTGACCCGAGCATCTCAAATGAAAACAGCTGAAAATCCACTTGAATTACAAGCCTTGCAACTTGATTTTCCATTGAGCAACAAAAACCAAAAAAGAAAAAAAGAGGTAGGTATAATGGCAGATAGACCCTTTAGTAAGGGAAAAAGAGTTTCTTATGTGTCTGTGTGCAAATAATATTTAGTAAATTTTTTGGTTGTTTATAGTAGAGCAACACCAGTTGAAAATACAAAGCATATACATCAATCAGGTACAAGATTTTAAAGGCTTAAATTTGTATGGTCCTTCTCTCCTAGACTCGAGCTCCTAAAATTCTGCAAATATGAGAGGGGAGCGGACTAAGTTACAATATGTGTCGTTAAGAAACTAAAACAAGTACTTTTACGGAAAAACCCATCGTTTCACTTGAATTTAAGTGTGTGCCGACCGAAGCCTCTTTTTCATTTATTTATTATATAAAATGTAAGGGTTTGAATTCATTTCAGAAAATGATTTCTTTCATCTCATGGCTGTCTGATGGTGACCTATTCATTTAATCATAAAAGAGCTTAATAACAACTATACAATGTACTAAAAAACGTGTGTGCTTTTACTGCTACACGTTCACCCAACACAGAAACACTAGGTTTTTTCTTAGACGTACTTGTACTCCCATCTAATGTAAAGATTTAGGATCGATAGACGCAAAAAGGCACTTCTCCATCACTTTCTTCGATGTTCATTGATCGTCGATAAGTCAAACATAAAAGCACGCAGGTAAATGCAGGTTGTACTTGGAATTTTTTTTGCATATAAAGCTCATCCAGCTAAGATCACCTTTGATGAATCAACCGTATGAAAAGCTGGATCCCAAGTCCAATGACATTCATCAAGAAAAAGGCAGGTTCAGATTTTGCAAAATAACTATGAACATAAAGATGAGAGGAAATCACATAAACATTGGTTCTTGTAGTTACTCAATTGATTGCGATAAGATTTGCACAACGGAAAATGATAACTAGATGAAATGTAAAACTGACACACCCAGAACGAAAGGGTAAACAACGTCAACTTTCCAATTTTAAAAATGACACTTGAACAGATTAGCGTGTTTTTCTGGCAAAACACAAGTAAATACAACTCATGGCAACTGCATGAATGGCCGTGACCATGGTCATCAGTTTTTCTTCAACCTTCTTCTCCAAACTCCTTGGTGAATCTTTCATGCACATCAAGGTCTGACTTACTTACTGTTGGTCGTTGACGAGCAAGCACTTTATCAAAGTCTGTTTTAGAAATGGGAGGGGGGATGATCTGCAAAGGCATTAATCAGTAAGCAGTTAATTACAACAACAACAACAACAAACCCAATGTCTTCCCACATAGTGAGGTCTGGGGAGGGTAAGATGTACGCAGTCCATACCACTACCTCCGGAGAAGTAGCAAGGATGTTTCTAATAGACCCCCGGCTCAAGATAAGATAAGTAATCACAACCGTACAAAATGCATGAAACAAGATGGCAAGACATAAAAACGCCCCTACAATGGAAAGTAAACAAAGAATAGTAGGCACTCGTAATACAGCATGCAACAAGGTAGCCTAACAAGAGTAATACACCAAACAGGTAATGCCCTACCCTACCTACCCTAATAGTCACTAGCCTTCTATCCTAATACGCGTCCTCCAGCTCTTCCTATCTAGGGTCATGTCCTCAATAAGTTGTAACTGCTCCATGTCCCGCCTAATCACCTCTCTCCAATATTTCTTTGGCCTACCCCTGCCCGGTTGAAATCATCCAAAGCAAGCCTCTCACACCTACGAACTGGTGCATTTGTGCCCCTCCTCATCACGTGTCCGAACCATCTCAAACGGACCTCCCGCATCTGGTCCTCCATCGAAGCCACTCCAACCCTCTCCCGGATAGTCTCATTCTGAACCCTATCTCCCTAGTAAGACCACACATCCAACATAATATCCGCATTTCCGCCACCTTCAATTTTTGAATACGAGAGTTCTTGACTGGCCAACACTCCACTCCATACAACATGACCGAGCGGACTGCCACCCTGTAAAATTTGCCTTTAAGCTTGGGCGGCACCTTCTTATCACACAACACTCCGAGGCGAGCTTTCACTTCATCCATCCCGCCCCAATCCGGTGAGAGACATCCTCGTCAATCTCACCATTCCCCTGAATCATGGACACGAGGTACTTGAAACTATCTCTCTTACACACCACCTGAGAATCCAACCTTACTACCACCTCGTCTTGCTCCCTCGAGTCATTAAACTTACATTCCAAATATTCGGTCTTGCTCCTACTCAATCTGAACCCTTTAGACTCAAGGGTCTATCTCCACACCCCTAATTTATCATTCATACCTCCCCGGGTCTCGTCAATCAAAACCACATCATCCGCAAAAAGCATACACCAGGGCACCTCTCCTTGGATACGCCGCGTCAACACCTCCATAACCAAAGCAAACATAAACAGGCTAAGAGTAGGTCCCTGATGCAATCCTGTCAAGACCGGAAATGCTCTGAATCTCCTCCCGCCGTCCTCACCTGGGTCTTAGCTCCAACATACATGTCCTTAATTGCTCTGATATACGCCACCGGGACCTACTCACCTCCAAACATCTCCAAAGGACTTCCCTAGGTACTTTTTGTCATATGCCTTCTCCAAGTCGATAAACACCATGTGCAAGTCCTTCTTCCTTTCCCTGTACTATTCCAACAGTCTCCGCAGTAGGTGAATTGCCTCTATCGTAGAGCGCCCGGGCATAAATCCAAATTGGTTCTCCGAAATAGACACTAACCTCCTCAACCTCCACTCGACCACTCTCTCCCAAATCTTCATCGTATGACTCAATAACCTAATACCCCGATAGTTGTTGCAACTCTGAATGCCACCCTTATTCTTATACAGAGGGATCATAGTGCTTCATCAGATGCACGAATCCAATCACATTAAGTTATAATTACTATATAGCTCTTCATCAGATTCACAAGTCCAATCACATTAAGTTATAATTACTATATAGCTCGCATCTTCCAAAAGTAAATAAACACCTACATAGCTAGTGTAATCCCACAAGTGGGGTTTGGGGAGAGTAGTGTGTACATACCTTGTGAAAGTAAAGGCTATTTCAGATAGAACCTCGGCTCAAAAGTAATTGATGAAAAACAATTTAGAGTGATTATCAATCAGTTGCGGGCATATTCCAGTTAAAAGTTTAATGAAAAGAAGCAAAAAGATTAATCAACTAATGAAATATTATTGACACCAGTGAACTACCGAATTTATCTAAATACCTTGGATGCAAGTCCTTTAGTAGCAAGCTCCTGCATAGTTGTCTGCACAGCACCCGGATGTTTCGGTCCGCACGGCATCCATGTATCATCTGATGTGTGGGTGAAGAACATAGCATCTTGTGTTTTGCGTACAGGTTCAAAGAGCACATCCTTGACCTGTTCGAGAAGAGAAAGTGCAGTTGTTATAGAAGAAGAACCAGAGGAATAGCTCTACTTGTGTAGTTGAGGGACTCTGAGATGTGGTAGTGGGAAGGATTTGTTTGCAAGGAACAAATCATTAAGTTACATGTAAGGCACAAGTCAATAAACCCAATTAGACTTACGCAGACGGAAACATCTGAACCAGAAAAACCTTCTGTTTTATGGCCCAAGACTTCAAAGTCCCTCTCACTTAAGTTATGGGGGGTATCCCCTAAATGCACCTGCAAAGTTTAAAAAGCCAAAAGAGAATAAAAATTCACGCTGGTATTAAACTAGAATTAGATTACATTTTCTTAAATTTACTCATCCACGAAAATAACAATTGGACTCACTTTGAACATGTGTTGTCGTGCCTTTGCATCTGGCAGAGGAATGTAGATGCGCTTATCAAATCTTCGCCGTATAGCCTGCAGAGGATGATTTCTGTAAACAAAACACCATTACAATACAATCTGTTACATTATACCGCGGCTCATCTTTACCTGATCTAGGGCGTAGGGTGTATTTGTTGCCGCAAGAACAAGAACTTTATCATCATTGTGTCCAACGCCCTGAAGTTACAAACTAGAAAGGTCAAATATATTTATTTAACAAAACCGACCGTCATTTCTTGTTTCCTACTGGTTGCCGGAAGGGGTTAATAAAGATCAAGCAATCACTACTTTCCTACAGTGCAACAAGTACCTGCATCTGCACAAGCAGTTCTGTTTTAATACGTCTAGAAGCTTCACTTTCATTTCCTTCCCCTCTCTGTCCACACAAGGAATCAATTTCATCAACGAATATAATGGATGGGGCACTTTCGCGAGCCATCTGAAATAGGTTCGAAACTAGCTTTTCACTTTCACCCATCCACTTGGAAACGAGGTCCGATGATGAAACACTGCATAAAAACAGCAGTTGGCACTTGCCAACTTTACAGCCTAAGTTCTTGAAACAGAAAAATAAGAAAATAACTGACAAAAACAGATACGCAACTCAATTCATGCAAGTTGTTCATGTATATAGTCATTTCATCAACACCCACATATCCAGTGAAATCCCACAGTGGGGTTTGCGGAGGCTATTGCGTACCCAGACCTTAACTCCCTATCTTGTGAAGGCAGAGAGGCGGCTTATTTGCATTCGATACTGCCGACATTTAAAGACAATGTACATGTCTTAAATTATTTAGGAAATAAAACAGCTTAAGTTCAGGTCCAGTCCATCCCCCCCCCGCCCCCCGCCCCCCACACCCACAACACACACAAAAAAGAAAAAAAAACCCACAAGCATCGTTTAAAAGCTCCGATTCTTTGCTTTTGCTATCTTCTCAACTTTTTTAGGCCTGCGAAGGAAATTTTTCTTAAATTTGACCATGTGACAGAGGAATATGATGTTAACAACTTGAAGGATAACTATAACCTGTGCATATGAGAAAAGCAATGTCTGGATAATTAAGCTCAAGCGTGCAGAGAAAAGGAGAATAAATAATAAGAATAATTGCAAACCAGAGGATAATACCTGAAAAAAGTGGATTCCGCTTCAGTAGCAACAGCTTTGGCCAAGTAAGATTTTCCTGTCCCGGGAGGACCATATAAAAGAAAAGCTCTCCATGGTCTCCTCTTGCCTATAAGAAAGGCAAGAAAACACTTAGGTGATGATGAGCAAAAGCGCTCAAGAAAGTAGTAAAGGTAGGTGATGATGGAAAAATTTGCGCAGCTACTTAACATCTTCTAGTCTACTTAGAAGGAAAAAAAATAAATCAAAAATATTTCTTGACCTTTTTGTTCCTACTTTCTACTTTTTTGGTATGATGACGAGGGGCTCTTGAGGGAACAGTAACATAAAATCTGAGAGTTACTACAAACAAAAAATTTCACTGAGCTTTACCAGCAGTACTACTACATGTACAAACATGATACCTAGTACAGGTTTCCATGCCCAAAGCAAGTCAGAATGTTCCCCAAAGCTTTATATGTTTCCTTCCTCAAGCTTCAGGAATAACAAGGAACTTTTCATCTCATAAGAGAAGAACTAGGGAACCCACTATAAAACCTATAATTCAGCATGAGAATAGGGAGTCCAAACACATTAACTCAATGTGTCTAACCACCTTGCTATGTCCTGTGCTCTGAATCTTCTGGAAAAATTCTATATAGCCTTAAAACTATAGAGCCAACAGTCAGATCATGCTAGAAAGTGAAGGGGATTAATTAAAAAAGGTCAATTTGCTAATTTAACAGACAGGCACTGTTAGACTAAGGAAATTCGAGACAAAAATCTAGATGCATGGTAAATTAAAGTGAAAGAAATACAAATTATTCTCTATAAGCATATAGATTAGCAAGAGGTCATTCATAGCATTAAAAGAGAACCCCCCCTCCCCCCCCCCACACCTTTTTTTTTCTGAGAAGGTTGTTAAAGAAAGGCCCAAAGGACATCGAGATGGAAAACTGGACTTATTACAAACATTACTGAAAGGGGGAAAAAAAACTAACTCAAAATACAGGAACGGAGGCCTGCATTTAGTATGGGTAATAATCCTAAAATCACTGACGGAGAGGATAATAACAGGTTATAAAGACCATTCAAGGAGCTGGAGCATGGAGGTAGTTTAGATATTAAACTGAGTGCAATTCCTACGCATATTGTATAGGGTTCTATCAAGGCTTTGGAAATTTTAAAGGAAGAAAATGAAAGACCTGAACATTTCTCTAACAAGGACATATCTAAAGGGAACTTCAATGCTACCAGTATAGAATCAATTCCAAAGAAAAAATGGAACCTTGGAGATAAAGATTCTAGGGTATCCCATAAGCTTGATTTACAACTTTTACCTAGAGAGACTAAAGCAGGTAACAGAAAAATTGGTAATAACTCGATCCTTATAAATGAATTGTTTCACTGCTCAAATACGATGAAGGCAAAGAGATTTCATGTCTCCTTTTCTCTTTATTCCAAGCATAATGATCAGTATTGCAGGAAAAAATGGATGAAGGGATATCTGCTGTCAATGACTATGCAAGATAATATGGACACCTCACACTTGCTATATCCAGATGATATGTTATGTGATACAAATATAGAACAGCTTAGACAGTTAAAACTGATTTTGAATGTGATTGAAGTTGTTTCTAGTTTCTATATGAACTGGATGAAAGCATGATTGACCAAATTAATGAGGTACCAAATATTCAGGTTTTCTGGTGTTCTGAGCTATAGAACTGGATCCTTATCCACTACTTACTTAGTTCTTCCTTTGGGAACCAAACACAAAATAAGATGGAATATGGCAGGTGTCCTTGAAAGATGTGAAAATGATTAGCTGATTGGAAGACTAAATTGCACAGACTCAATCTTGAAGATCAAACTTAACTGTAAACGGATGTTTCCTTATGGTGCAGATAACATCATGTCAACGAGGCGAAAAAGACGTCTTTTTTGAAACGCTACAAGGAAAATGGAATAATACCTTTTCTTTGCCTTTGCTTTTGATGTAAATACTACAGCTTTCACATATACTCACCATCTTGATGGAATTTTACCTTATTTATCCAAAGAACAAAAAAGACCCTTAAAATTAAATCTACTTAGCTCCGTCTATGTAAATATGGCATGGCAGTATGTACATAGTTAGCATAAGAATATCATAATATGTAAAATCCTCTAGAGTCTAGACATCAAATCTTGAAATGAGCTAGGCACATATAAAATATTCCCACAGCCTAAGCCCAACTAGTCTGGGATTGATGTATAGTTGATTGATCATTGATCAGGAGCACTTGGTGGGTGGGGGTGGGGTGGGTGGGGGGCGTTGGGTAGCTGGTTAGAGTTGTGCAAGTATTAGTTATGAAGAAATCAACGTATTATTTTATCCAGAAATTGATTAATCCTGCAAGGTTTAGTTATTCATGTATTACTAATTCCACCTTCTATCCTACATAACATAATACATAAAATTCCCTCATAACATATACATATATTAGCTATGCAGGTTTCTAAATTGCAAATCAAACACCATATTAATTTATACATGAATAACTGACCTCATAACCAGCTACCAAACGTGTTATTACTTACGCAGAAGTTAATACCTACATAACTCATCTCCAAATCAGCTATCAAGCACGACCCCTTAAATAATCAATTTTTACAAAGTACAATCACCTATACCAATCATTTAACCATACAAATATACGCAACGAAAGCAAATACGCACCCGTAAAGAACTGAGGAAACTTAACAGGCAAAATCACAGCTTCCTGCAAAGCTTGCTTAGCACTTTCCAACCCAGCAACATCATTCCACTTAATATTCGGCTTTTCCCTAACAATCGCCGAATTAAGCCCAGCTCTCAACTTGGACTGTTCAGGATCCTCCCCATCTTCCCCATCTTTGGGCTTCGTCTTCGTTTTGGGCCGGGTGGCCACAGCTGCATCACCTCCATTTGGGCCCGGCCCGGTTCCACCCTCATCCAATACAGCCCGGATCTCCTCGGCCCGACGCAAATACTCGGTAAATTTCTGAGTAATCGCCTCCTTAATCTTAGGGTTTTTCTCGTACTTCAAATGAGTTTTGAAGTACTCTAAAGCGTTCATGTAAAGGGGAAATGCTTTAGCATAATTACCAGCGTTATCTTCTTGTACTGCTTGTCGCACGTATTCGATTGCTTGCTCCTTGAAATTGCTATACATCTTCTTCGATCATGTAGAAAAATAATTCAATATACAAAAAAAAAAAAAAAAAAAAAAAACTAATTGATCATTGGAAAGATTGAACTTCTTTTTTGCAGGTTGTGTGTGTAAATTTGTGAAGTTTAGAGGGTGGATTTGGAGGATTTGAAGGGATGGAAATTGTGAGTTTGAACTTTGAAATGTTGAATTTGGGAAAGGGTTAGTGAAAGAAGCAGCGTGAGATTCACGTAGGGTCTGCGTTTCAGCGATATTACAAACTTCTTTTTATTGTGATGAAGTTCTTGTGGTTTTCTATGTATACGGTTGAGACCACTTACTATTCTAGAATAGCATAATTAGTCCCCCATCTTACAAAAACAAAACAATGTACATACAGGTGGGAGTTTGAAATGTTGAATTTGGGAAAGGTTAGTAAAAGAAGCAGCATGATATACACGTAGGGTTGCATTTCCGTGAAATTACAAAGTTCTATTATTGTGAGAAAGCGTCTCTAATTTTTTTATGTTTACTGTTGAGACCTTTTACTATTTTAGATTAGTGTAATTAAGCTCCTTTTTTCCAACGAAAATAACAAATTTAGTATATTCTTATAAACAAGATTTGAAGAGTGTAGAGTATATATACACATTATTTCTATTTAGAGAGGATAGAAACTCTAGACTCAGATAACACATAATAATATATTAGGGGTCGTTTGGTAGAGTGTATTACAAAAATAATGCATGCATTAGTCTTGTGTATTATTAATAGGTTGTTTGGCATATTTTTTAGTCAATGTATTAATAAATTAACTGAAAATTTACCTCATAAGTTAAAAGATTCATAATACAAGTATCAATAAATTAATTAGAAATTTTCCTCCAAGTATGTGGACGCCAGTGAGTGCCAATCTCTTAGTAGGATTAGAATGAGAAAAAATTACCTAAATAGGTCAATTTCAAAAGAGTTATTAAGTTTGCCGAAGCTTACTAGAACTTCAAGATAATCTGGATGGATCTATTAGCTAATTTTGGGTGGGGTTTTTAATTGTTTTTAATAAATTAAAAATTGACACGTCACTAATGAAACCTTTTTTTATTCAATACTCGGGTTGTTAAATACAAGGGCATTTGGAATCCAAAGGTAGATGTGAAAAATATTTTGGATCCCAAAGGGCATTATAGAGCCTAGAGATGGGTGAATGACATTTTTATACTACCTTCAATAGATGAAGATCATTTTAGACCCTTTTTCAAATATAAAAATATAACACACAGAAAAAACGAATAAAAGGGAGAAAGAGAGACAAATAGAAAAGAGAGAAAGAAAATTAGGAAAAGATAAAGGAAAGAGGTTAATTGTTCTGAGATATAATGTAATCAGCAACGTGCTGTTATGAAAAACTTAGGGCTCTTGTTTGCTATTTAAGAAATTTCCTCATAATTATACATATATTGCATGCATCTGTTGGTGGAATGAAACAATAATCTTGACTAATACTTTATCGTGGAATTCATCGTCAAAATAAATTACAGGTTAATAGTTGATAAAATTTGATAGATTCACATGTTGAAAACAAGAAGTGCAAATGAGATTTCAAGAGTTGATTTTTTTCATCACCGATTTCTAATGAATGATTGATATGGAAAGACTGTTCGAGCTTTCTTGGATCCAATCGACCCATACCTCTCAATCTCAACCCTATAATTTTCTGATAACAATTTTTCATATCAATTTTCATTTAAATAGTAATTCTCTAAATCCGATGTACAGGCCCCATCATGGGCCAAAAAAAGAAAAGTGAATTGAGATTTGGAGCTCGTTGAGGAAGAACATGTTTGGTGGCTCGCCCTTTTTAAGTGCATTATTCTAAGCTGTCAATTAATTCAATCCGATGATCGCCATTCTCTCTGTCTTCCCATGTGTTCGGAAAACGATTAGTCCATTGATAATTTTTTTACTGCAAAAAGTTAATATAACGATTTGTAGAAATAAGTAATCATGTCTTAGATATTAATAATCTGTTTTCTTCTTGTTATGAAAGGTGTTTGACACAAAAAATCATGCACGTAAGGATCTTGAAATGCTTTAGGGTTCTGGAGTTTTAAATGGTATGAGTTTATATGCTGTTTGAAGAAGCTATTGAATTTAATCAAACTTGTATGTTTGCTGCAACATCCGCAACCTGTTTACTTGGTTTAATACATGTGGGCAGATAGTATTTTTATTAAAAGTACTTATGTAAGTTATTGATTTTAGAAATCAAAGTTCACAGGATAACCTTATCCGATTCTTTTACTTTTTCTCTTTTTTTGGTAAAATCCAATTCGTTTTAGGCATGTTCTATGTCAAAAAATCATGTATATATAAAACCTTTAATCGATGAGTCTGTTTCTCTATTCTTTTCTAATTAAATATTAAAATTAGTTTCCTTGATATAGGGTTCGGACATGTGTAACCAAATCATTATTGTTGAGTGAATCATTTACATCTTTATAATTATTTGGTCTCTTTGTATGTTATTGGACTATACTAACCTCAAAATCCCCACCTTTTGAGGTTAAGTTAGACCCAATATTAAGTTCATAATTCCGATTATCTAAACCTTAACTAAAATATGGAGATGTCAAAACAATGCTTAATAAAATTTTAGTAATCTTATCTACAAGAACTATGAACATTTTATAGAAAAACAAATTTCTCCTCTCATGAGTACAAAGTTCGAGTAAATTTTGACACACTGAACTAGTAGCTTAGTCCAATAGACATTAAATTATTATTGAACGTTTAAACAATAGTTATAATATTGCAAATCGGGATAAAGAATTAAAGATCACTAGCTAGCACGATTTTCAGAAATCTTTTAAAAAACTTTCAGTGCAATATTTGTTATTTTTTATCTTTACAAACTTCACAATATATATGTATTCTATTCCTTGTTAGTTTACATGTTTGGGATACCTAGCATATGCTACGTGATTCATATCTGCAAGAAGCAATTGTTGCAAATAATAGGATGGACGATGTATTAAGACGAAGTCTTCTATCTGCATCCTTCCCAATTTCGCCAGGTGATCGGCACAACTGTTTCCTTCTCTCAAAGTATGAATTAGAGTAACGCCAAGTTCGGATATGAGACTCCTGCATTCTTCCATGACGGCACGGTCGTCAAGGTGACTTTCTTCAGCCCCAACAGCTGTTAGCAACATTATAGCAGCACTTGAGTCTGTTTCAATAATGACTTTCTTCAGACTGTAATTCTTCGCTACAGTTAAACCACCATGAATAGCCCATAACTCCGCGTTAAGGCTTGAATTCGCTTTCAAGCTAAGTCTTCCGTAGAACCCACCAAGCCAATTCCCCTTATCATCTCGTACAACTCCTCCAAACCCTGCTAATCCCGAATTAGGCATGAAACTACCATCGGTGTTAATCTTAATACATCCCTCGGGAGGAAAATTCCAGCTAATCAAAATTGGTTTTTTTTTGATGATCGCAGGACTTTTTGTGAATTGAACCGGGTAATCCACATATCTCGGAACCGGAAAATATCCTATTTGAGAATAAATTGGATGAACATATTGTGGAGCCATTATATTTTGCAGTCACTAAGAATGACGAGTTATAATTATGGGAAGAAAAACTAATTAGACACTTACGTATTTATAGCTTGATTTTAATCCTAATTCAAATAGGTTTAGGTTTAGCCAAGGTGCCTTAATGGTAAAGCTAGTAAAGTTTGCTTTAAACCCAAAAATTTTGAGGCCTCAAACTCCATAATTTCAACTTCACTTGAAATAATAATAAAAATTGTGAAATACATTTTAAAAAATATATCTATATCTATAATCTATATCGATAATCTATATTTATATCTATAATCTATATATAATATATAATATATTAAAAGTGTGAAGGCCTTTAGAAAAGTGAATTGAGTTTTTTGCCCTGCTTCAGATAAAATCGTCTTTTACCCTTTTCCCTACAATTAAATTCTTCAAAATAAATATACAAAATTTCTGCAACAATTAAATTCTAATCAAATTTAGCTTTTTTCCCTACTTAATTAAAACCCACGTTTTTTCCCCCTACATTGTTAAAACAACCAAATTTTTCTTTTACCAAATTTCGTTTTTTCTCTACTTAATTAAAACAAACTTTTTTTCCCTACTTTGTTAAACATTCTAATTTTTAAAATAGTTTTTTTCTCTACTTAATTAAAATCCATTTTTTTCCTACTTTGTTAAACATCCGATATTTTAAAACAACCAAATTTAGCTGTTTTTTTCTCTACTTAATTAAAATTCACTTTTTTTTTCCTACTTTGTTAAACATGCAATTTTTAAAAATCTCATTTAATTCCTACTTGCTTTCTTCAACCAAAAAACACTCTCAATTTTCCTACAGTTAAATTCTTATCAATTTTTTTTTTGCTTCCTACTTGGTTTCTTTCAACCAAAAAACCAATTTTTTATCCTACACATCCAAATTTGTGTCATCTTTAGTTTGTACATTCTGTCCTTCCATATAAACTCTTGAGATTTTTCATAGTTCATCGTTATAAGCAGTTGCAATCTTTCATTGTTTTTCGTCTCAGCATAGTTTCAACAATTTTATTTTCAAGTTTTTGTCGTTATATCATCTCTCCCTTTTGTTAATTTAAACACAATATTACTTGTCATGCCAACATAAATTGACAAAACTGTCTTTTCACTATTTTCTTCAATTTATTAATTAATTATTTTTATTATATTAACTAAAATCCTAAAATATATGGGACTCCTAAAATATATATGGAAGAAGAGTCAATTAATATTTTTCTTTGTAGTGATCAATTAGAAAAATACTCCTAAATAGGATAGAAAAATACTACTAAAATAGGACTCTATTAAAAAAATACTTCTATAAATATTGAGGTATATGTTAAACTACCGAATAAATCGTTTACTTATTGGAAAAATCAGTTTATTTCTTGGGAAAATATGATTGATGCTCATCTAATTTAATTCGACTGTATATCTAGATTGGTGGATGCTTAATTTTCCAACCTTCAACTTCTTCACTATTTTTGTCAATATAACGTCATTCAACGTGTGTGTATATATATCTTCTTTGATTCATTCAAGTCATTCTTTAGGGTAAAAAATTTCGCTCAGACAAGAATTATTTTCATCAAAACTGAAGTTTTGTGATCACTAATTGTAGACACGTGATTTTGACCCTCCCGAGTTTAATATATATATTTTTCAATATTAAATATTTATATTTGATATAATATTATTTAAATTCTTATTTTATTTTAATAAATTTTTTGTTAAAAGGTAAATATATAAATGAAGATAATTTTAGGATATTATTTTATTTTATTCTAATTTAAAAATAATAATAATAGAAAAATTAAAAAATAAAATATGTTTAGTATAAAATAAATAAGTTAGTAGTTTTAGTACTATCTTAATTATATTTATTTTTGGCTATTTTTAAACTTTTATTGTATTTTATTAAATATAAAAATTAACTAGTTATTATTATATTATTATTATTATTTTTTATTATTGTTGTTATTATTATTATTTTATTTATTTATTTATTATTTTTTGTTATTATTATTATTTTAAAAAAAATCTTATCATATCCTAACCTACCCCAACCACCCCCTAATTTTCCTCCAACTCCGTCAACTTCTCAACCCCTTACACCCTATATATTACACACAATACTATACTTAGGGGGGACACACACGGAAAAACCAAGAGAAGATTTGAAAAAAGAGGACACGGATAGAAGACAAAAATGGAAAAGAAAAACACTTTAAAAAAAAAAGGGTTGAAAACAGAAACAAAAGAAGAAGAAAAACTAAGAAAAGAAAGTAAAAAAAGGAAAAAAAAAAAAAAAAAAAAAAGGGAGAAAAAGAGAGAAGATAGTATTCTTGAATATTGAAGGTTGAAGATCGAGTTTGGTCATTGAGTTTCTGATGACGACGTTCTTATTTCAATACTTGATTATTATACAGGTTTTTATCCCATCTTGTACTATTGTTTTATAAGTTTTATCATGAATCAAAACATGAATGAAATTATTTAAATGTCTTCATGTATTATTTAACATGTAAATTTAATTATTTAAACGTGAGGTTTTGGACATGATTATGCATTTATTTATCATAATATTTTTATGTGTAATTGTATTATAAACTATAACTTAAGACTCATGCATGCATGTATGAAAAAGAAAAAAAAAGAGTTAAAATGTATTATTCATGGACACAATAACGATACACATACACACACAAAAGTAAGGGAAAGAAGAGAAAGCAGTAATAGAAAGATGTAATAGACTCCATCGGACACCATTGCTTAAATTGTATTAGTTATGTTCCAATTCATTTTTTTTTCTTTCTTTTCATTTTGCTACTGCAGTTTTAAAGTTTATATTTTAAATGTTTGCTTTGTTTAGTAATACCTATATTTTATTCTTCTTTGAATATTTGTGTACTTGAATTTATATGCCCAGCATTTTGATTAGAAAGTTATTACACGAAGTCAGATAGAAAGGTATTAATATCACTAAGGTATAAAAAATACTTAAGTTCTTTTATGACTAGTTTCTTTCTAAAAATTAGATAATAATGATAGTACAGCCAAAAGAGGCTAGTAAATAAAGTATTCTTTATAACCCAATCCATTTTTTTTTATTTTAAATGCTTTTAGGATTTTTAAATATAATACTTGGAACGTGGAAAAACATTAGCTTATGTTTTATCGCTATGATAACTTGTTGAAGAGTAAATTAAAGATAATTTATTTGTCAAGTGTTTAAATTTTATTATTATTCACTCTTCTATATTTTTTTTTTAAAGAAAGAAATAAAAATAATAATAGCTTATTGCTACATTTATCCATTGATTATTTCACGAAATGAAGGTTTTTACTTGTATTTTGTTAGGTTCTAGTTTATTTATTTAGTTTGTTAATTTATGGGGTATTTTTTTTTTCTGCTAGTCCACTGTACCGTAGTATTTGTCAACAGTAGGAATTACTTAAAGAATTTAAGTAGATAAAAATTGTGAGGCAATAACCGACAATAAAAAAAGAGGAAAAATCCATTTGTGAGGGAGTGAGGAGAGTTGCGGATTAATTCAAATTCGTTGCGATTTAAAAAAAAAAAGAACAAATAAGAATAAAAATGAATAAGAAATTTGGTTTTGAGTTTGGAAGAGATAAACCATTGCCTTTAATGATAAATGAGTTTTAGGATTGTTTAATATATCCGTCTCAATTAAGAATGCGGCATACATATCTTTATGAGATTTTTTAAAAATTCAAGGATACAATAAATGCACTTTGACAAATATTTTTCTAAATCTAATTTTTCACGATTTATTTAATATAAGATAATAGATAAATTTTAATATATTAAAAACGAGCGAATCAAGGCTTTAAAACATAATTTATTCAAAATAGTTTATGTTAGGTAATAGTCAATGAAAACGGCCGTGCTAGAACCACGGGACTCGAGAGGTGCCTAACACCTTCCCCTCGATCAACAGAATTCTTTACCCAATCTTCTATTTTCGTAGACCATAACAAAGAGTCATTCCCTTTTGATTAGAGATTCAATAAGGTAACTTGGAATACCATAACTCAATTCCAAATGGCGACTCTGTTAATAAAATAATCCTTATTCAATACCATCACTTTAATTGGAAAAATCCTTCGACTCGGCTCCTCGAGCGAAAAAAGGGGTGTTACATCTCTGGCAACTCTGCTGAGGATTAATAAGAATTCGAGCTTTTTATATTGACTTATACTTGCTTTAATTATTGTTGATATTGTGTTTATTGGTCTTATGTGCTACTTGTCGCTTATTTACCGCTTTGATATTATTTGAACTGTATTATATATTGTCTTCTCTCGTGTACCCTCTCTGAGTCTCTGAAATAGGATAGAGGGAATGCAGTATATGCATCCTACCTTCTTTTTGAGATAGCCGGAGTGTCAAGGCACCTGGTGAAGGATATAGTCACACATGTTAGGCGGGGTTCGGATCGACAACGAAGACGGTGTTGTCCTGCTACCGACTAAGTTGTCCCTCCCCGGATCGAGCGTCCGCTCGAATAAGTCAGTCTAGACACCTATCCCTATTAGGTTTAAACTTAGAAAAACTAAAAACTCAGAATCTTGTTATCCTTATTAGGTACCACTTTATTTGCATCATCTGCATGACTTAGCGGGACTTGACACAGGGATCGGGTCTGTCTAGGACAGGTGACCTACTTTATAAAGACCAACACGTGCATCTTGCGTGCTCTTTGACATTTGTTTGAAAGACTGTTTGTTTATTGACCAACTTTAGGCAACTTTAAAATGCAAGAGATTATATTATCCTCAAATCTAGTGAATTATTTTTCAAAACAAAAATTTTATTTTAAAAATAAAGAAAAATTTTAAATTTATAATAAAATAGTTTTACGATTTTCATGAACTACGAGGGGCTGATTCTCACTCTTAATTGAGATACGTAGGAAGCCCTTTTTCGGGGTACGACCCTATCTTTTGAAAAATTATTCATAGATTTATTGGGGAATATTTTAAAAATATGATTACTTTCATAATTATTATTATTTTTTATTCTCAAGTTCAATTTATATATATATATATATATATATATATATATATATCTTAATAGCCCAGAATCTTTAGGGATCATGAGGCTAAGTTTTACAAAATAAAAAATATATATAAATCTTAATATCCCTGAATCTTTAGGGATCATGAGGCTAAGTTTTTGCAAAAAAAAAAATATGAATCTTAATAGCCCTGAACCTTTAGGGGTCTTGAGGCTGAGTTTTGTACGACATAATTTTCAAGAACTACGCACACCTGATTCTCATCTTAATGAGATACATAGGCAGTTCTTCATGGATTCGGTGGTCTTAAAAAGAAAAATTTTGAACTCTGACACATTAATTTTCTCCAAAATCAAAATAGTGTTAAGGTGGTTGGCTTGTGGCTAAATTGACATCTCACCAATACAACACCAGGTTCAAAAAACAAGCAAGATGACACACAAATATGGTATAGGGTCTGATATGAGGTGGTGTGGACTGTCATAAATGAGGAGTAAGAAGAACTGACCTGAAAAGTGAGAAATTTGGAGTAAAATATGAGAAACATCCAAATGTTGATAGAGAGAAAGAGAATTCTCACAAGGATTTTTACATGTTTCAATGTTCACTTGCCTCTAACCTCCAAAACACCAAAGTTGGACTTGTACGAGGGTCATGGTCATCCTTTGACTCATCTAAAAGGGTTTTGAAATCAATTATGAGGAGTAAGGGAAAAGAGAAACTGTTGAAGATTTATTTTGGAGAGACTTTAATGGCGATAGCTTTAGAATTGTTGGAAAAAATAATAGATGGTGTCGCAATGAGGGTGGAGACTCCATTAAGGCCAACGTGCAAATTAGTGGCTAAAATATTAAGTTCGGCAATTTAGAAGTCAATCTTCACTCCTCACGATGAGGGATTTTTGGTAGTCTGTTTTTTTTTTTTTTGCTATCCGAATTATTTTAGGGTTGTAGTTCGGGATTTATCTTGTCTTATTTCTTATCATCTTTGTTCAAACTCTTTTGTCTTTCTGTCAACAAAATATGCATCACTTTATTTCTATTTTTACTTTTTTAAATATTGTTTATTTGTCTTTCTTTTTCTTCATACAATTCTTTTATGGTGATTCTAATGATACGATATGAATGATAAATTTTCACCAGATCTTAAAACCTAATTTAATCCTGAAACACTTGACCAGGAAGATAGGGTTGAAAGAAAAAATCAGGTAAGAAAATAAGTAAAATGTTGAGATGTTTGTTGATTGAGTTAAAGCCTTACTTGAATGGATAGAAACAATCAATTTGTGAATAAAAAATGACTTGGTCATCAATGAGAAGGTCAATCTCAAACACTTTAAATGAGAGCGATCAGAAGATATGTAGTCTCCATTGTCAGGAGAAGCAAACGAAAGTTAGCTTAAAAACGCATGAGTCCTTTAATGGGAGGAATGTGAATATAATTGGACCTTTCTGTTTGACAAGTGCTTGAGAAGTAGTGACATACGTATTCAGTCAAGGTCAATATTGAAAAAATATACATGATCTTTATGTTCACTCACAGATTGCATGTTAAGTGCTTGCATTTTTAAGGATTGATATGACGAAGACATTTCATTTTGATATCCAAATGTTGTGTCATCCTTTGTTACCCCTTTTGAGCTTTAGTTTTATTTTATTTCATACCCCTCTTTTGGAATTAAAATAGAGTTTGGAAAAAAATAAAAGGTGTCAAGAAAAATAAAGTCAGAAAAGTATCAAGAAAAATGGAGTCAGAAAAATATCAAGAAAAAATGAAGTCAAAACAAAAACGTGTCAAAAAGAAAATGGAGTCAATAAAAAAAATGACAAGAAAAGAAATGGACTTGAAAAAAAAATCCCAAAAAGAGAAGAATCAAACAAAAGAAAAAATGAGAGCCCAGGTTCATTTTAAAAAAAATGACTTGTCTGAACTACGTTTGACCTGATTCTTGCTATGACAAGATACGTAGGCAGCCCTAGTCTAGGCTTCAGTCCAACCAAAAGAAAATTCAAGTTACCCAGAATGAAATAAAACTGGGGCAAAAGTTTATTTCCTTAAAAGAGTCGATTCCAAAAGTTGTTTATTTTATCTAATGTTGTGTAAATTTTGAGCTCCATGCCGACCTTTCTTTCTATCTCATTCTAAAAGCCAAGCTATAACCAAAGAAAAACCTTCAGATCAATCTTTGAGAATGTCAACGCTAAACATGTTATAGGTGCATGATATTTCATATTGAGTGTTATTTTCTTTAAAAAAAAAGAATCTTATTGGTGAAAATCCTTTGGGCACCATAAGGCGACAGCGAGCTGAAAAAAAATGATGATGAAAATGAGATCAGCTCGTTGGCAACAACCCATCGAGGTGTCACTAGCCGAAGGAGGATTGTGATATAAAGGGAGCATGTTCAAGAATGACTTCATTTTATATTCAGTAAGTGGGTAAAATTTGAAAATGATTAGTTTGGGTAGATCAGGTTGTTTAATTCAAAATGCATGTCAAAATCACTGGAATCTGCTGCCACACTCAGAGAAGTTTTTCTTTCTTTTATTTTTTGAAAAAAAAAAGATATCTATATATTTTTCTTTTCTTTTTGTTATTATTTTTCTTTTTTGATTTTGTGTCTCTGTCGTCAAATGAAAAATCAATATCGTCATCTTTCAAGTGAGAAAGAACTTCTAAACTTGCTACCAACTCCTTCAGTTGTGCAAAGCATGACAAAGGGCTTCTGCACCAAGTTAACATGTTTCAAAATAAACTAAGATATTCAAGAATGCTTATCACCCGACAATTTTTGGACTCACAAAAGTATAAGAGGTGAATTTGAAGTTACCTAGAGTTATCATGCAAGAGAAATATGATTTGAGTCAAAAGGTTTTAGTAGTTAGAATTTGGGGTCAATACTACAGCAAGTCAACAATACCTATCAATGTTTTGCAATGGAGCTGAGTATGACAAGTGCAAGAGATTGCCTTAATGGCCAAATGCTACAAATCAACCATCGTGTTTTTAGATTAAAAAGTTTTTTTATATGAAACAAAAACATGTTACCTTCAAATCAAGGGCTTCAAAGCCTAAATATCAAAAGATGCAATTCCTCATTTTACAAATGCAAGAGGCAATATTGCTACACATATTTAGTAATCACAATCATAGTGAAAACTCATCATCCTATACCCCTAGGAGATGCATTTCCTTGTTTGGGTAAGTTATTTTTCATGTGTTAGGTGATGCACTTCCTAACTTGAACCATAATTCCTAGAAGACACACTTTCTAGTCGAGTCATTTCATTTAATCCTTAGGAGACACATTTCCTAGTCTGAATAAGTCAGTTTTCATTTGTTAGGTAGCGTACTTCCTAACTTGAAAATTCACTCCTAGAAGACGCACTTTCTAGTCGAGTCATTTTATTTAACCCCTAGGAGACGCACTTCCTAGTCTGAATAAGTCAGTTTTCATTTGTTAGGTAACGCACTTCCTAACTTGAACATTACTCCTAGAAGACGCACTTTCTAGTCGAGTCATTTCATTCAACCCCTAGGAGACGCACATCCTAGCTTGAATAAGTTAGTTTTCATTTGTTAGGTAACACACTTCCTAACTTAAACATTCACTCCTAGAAGACGCACTTTCTAGTCAAGTCATTTCATTTGACTCCTAGAAGACGCATTTACTAGTCAGGGTATGTCAGTTTTCATGTGTTAGGCAACGTACTTCCTAGCTTGAACCATTACTCCTAGAAGACGCACTGTCTAGTCGAGTTCTTCCATTGAACCCTAGGAGACGCACTTCCTAGTCTGGATAATTCAAGTTTCATTTATTAGGTAACGCACTTCCTTACTTGAACCTTCACTCCTAGAAGACGCACTTTCTAGTTGAGTCATTTCATTTAACCCCTACGAGACGCACTTTTTTGTCTGGGTAATTTAATTTTCATGTGTTAGGAGATGCATTTTCTAATTTCGGTCATCAGTTTTACTTTGAAAAAATGCATTTCTTTAGCAGGGCCTTGATTCACCCTTTTTACTGTACTTTTTAAAAGTTGTGATCTGATGACACTCGCAAAAATTTCTAGTACTAACTGGGGCAAAAATTTTGTTCGTGTTTATTAGGAATTTATTTTTTGTTCAGGGCCCTACAGAAGAATAGGACAGGACCCTCCTGAAGAATGGAAATTTACTTTTTCTTCAAGACCCTCCTGAAGAATGGGACAGGACCCTCCTAAATAATGAAAATTTATTTTTTGCTCAGGACTCTCCTGAAGAACGGGATATTATTTTTTCTGTTTCACTTTTTATTTTGAGTTCAGGAAAATAGTTGAAAAATAAAGAAAAGAAAGTCCAGGAACCCGCCTGAAAAACAAGGTGAAGAAAAGGAAGTTCAGGAGCCCGCCTAAAGAACAGGGTGAATATAATCAGTTGCAAGCTCAGGAGCCCGCCTGAAGAATAGGGTGAAGATTCTCAAGTCTAAAGCAGAAGAAAGTCTGAAGAATATGATGACTATCTCGTCACTTGAGAAGTCATGAAGATTCAAGCCAAGATTCTAGAAAGTTGTATAGATAGGATTTTTTATTTGTATCTTCTTTTTCTATTTTTGTTTGAATGTAAAAAGAAAAAGTCGTTAATCGGAAACTCAACGGAATCTCACTCGACCTTTATATTTTTCTCTCACTTCTTACCTCTGAACTACATGTGACCTGATTCTCTTAAAACACGGGATATGTAGGCGGTCCAAAACCAGGACCCGGTCACATCTTTTATTTTATTTTATCTTTACTTTTAGAATATTCGGAGGATCAAAAGTAATCTCTTTGTCTACTTCTTTGTATGAAAACTCTTTGAGATTTCAAACAAAGAGGGGCAAAATGTAGACACGTGATTTTGACCCTCCCGAGTTTAATATATATATTTTTCAATATTAAATATTTATATTTGATATAATATTATTTAATTCTTATTTTATTTTAATAAATTTTTCGTTAAAAGGTAAATATCTAAATGAAGTTAATTTTAGGATATTATTTTATTTTATTCTAATTTAAAAAATAATAATAATACAAAAATTTAAAAATAAAATATGTTTCTTTTAAAATAAATAAGTTAGTAGTTTTAGTACTATCTTAATTATATTTATTTTGGCTATTTTTAAAATTTTATTGTATTTTATTAAATGTAAAAATTAATTAGTTATTATTATTATTATTTTATTTATTTATTATTTTTTGTTATTATTATTATTTAAAAAACAAATCTTATCCTATTCTAACCTACCCCAACCACCCCCTAATTTTCCTCCAACTCCCTCAACTTTTCACCCCCCCTACACCCTATATATTACACACAATACTATACTTAGGGGGGACACACATGGAAAAACCAAGAGAAGATTTGAAAAAAAAAAAAGACACGGATAGAAGACAAAAATGGAAAAGAAAAACACTTAAAAAAAAGGGTTGAAAACAGAAACAAAAGAAGAAGAAAAGCTAAGAAAAAAAAAGAAAAAAAAAAGGGAGAAAAAGAGAGAAGATAGTATTCTTGAAGATTGAAGGTTGAAGATAGAGTTTGGTCATGATCGAGTTTCTGGTGACGACATTCTTATTTCAATACTTGATTATTATTCAGGTTTTTATCCCATCTTGTACTATTATTTTATAAGTTTTATCGTGAATCAAAATATGAATGAAATTATTTAAATATCTTCATGTATTATTTAGCATGTAAATTCAATTATTTAAACGTGAGGCTTTGAACATGATTATGCATTTATTTATCATAATATTTTTATGTGTGTAATTGTATTGTAAACTATAACTTAAGACTCATGCATGCATGTATGAAAAAGAAAAAAAAAAAAAAGTTAAAATGTATTATTCATGCACACAATAACGATGCACATACACACAAAAGTAAGAGAAAGAAGAGAAAGCAGTAATAGAAAGATGTAATAAACTCCATCGGACACCATTGCTTAAATTGTATTAGTTATGTTCCAATT
>NC_061116.1:219335237-219379473 GCF_002878395.1 Capsicum annuum | reverse complement strand
ACTCCATCGGACACCATTGCTTAAATTGTATTAGTTATGTTCCAATTCATTTTTTTTTCTTTCTTTTCTTTTTGCTACTGCAGTTTTAAAGTTTATATTTTAAATGTTTGCTTTGTTTAGTAATACCTATATTTTATTCTTCTTTGAATATTTGTGTACTTGAATTTATATGTCCAGCATTTTGATTAGAAAGTTATTACACAAAGTCAGATAGAAAGGTGTTAATATCACTAAGGTATAAAAAATACTTAAGTTCTTTTATGACTAGTTTCTTTCTAAAAATTAGATAATAATGATAGTACAACCAAAAGAGGCTAGTAAATAAAGTATTCTTTATAACCAAATCCATTTTTTTTTATTTTAAATGCTTTTAGGATTTTTAAATATAATACTTGGAACATGGAAAAACATTAGCTTATGTTTTATCGCTATGATAACTTGTTGAAGAGTAAATTAAAGATAATTTATTTGTCAAGTGTTTAAATTTTATTATTATTCACTCTCCTACATTTTTTTTAAAAAAGAATAGAAATAAAAATAATAATAGCTTATTGCTACATTTATTCATTGATTATTTCATGAAATGAAGGTTTTTACTTGTATTTTGTGAGGTTCTATTTTATTTATTTAGTTTGTTAATTTATGGGGTATTTATTGTATTTTTTTTTCTGCTAGTCCACTGTACCATAGTATTTGTCAGCAGTAGGAATTACTTAAAGAATTTAAGTAGATAAAAATTGTGAGGCAATAACCAACAATAGAAAAAAGAGGAAAAATTCATTTGTGAGGGAGTGAGGCGAGTTGCGGATTAATTCAAAATTCGTTGCGATTTAAAAAAAAAAAAAGAACAAATAAGAATAAAAATGAATAAGAAATTTGGTTTCGAGTTTAAAAGAGATAAACCATTGCCTTTAATGCGAAATGAGTTTTAGGATTGTTTAATATATTCGTCTCAATTAAGAATGCGGCATACACATCTTTATGAGATGTTTTAAAAATTCAAGGATACAAAAAATACACTTTGACAAATATTTTTCTAAATCTAATTTTTCACGATTTATTTAATATAAGATAATAGACAAGTTTTAATATATTAAAAATGAGTGAATCAAGGCTTTAAAACATAATTTATTCAAAATAGTTGATGTCAAGTAATAGTCAATAAAAGCGACCATGCTAGAACCACGAGACTCGAGGGGTGCCTAACACCTTCCCCTCGGTCAACAGAATTCCTTACCCAATCTTCTATTTTCGCAGACCATAACAAAGAGTCATTCCCTTTTGATTAGGGATTCAATAAGGTGACTTGGAACACCATAACTCAATTCCAAGTGATGACTCTGTTAATAAAAGAATCCTTATTCAATACCATCACTTTAATTGAAAAAACCCTTCGACTCGGCTCCTCGAGTGAAAAAGGGGTGTGACACTAATGTATTATTTTGTTGTAGTTTATAGGTCGTAGATGAATTTATATGTGGTAGATGAATGACGGTCAGCTTTGAGAAATTTTTGTAGATAAAGGTTAGGTTAATTGTATTATTTTTATATCTCTGTTTTGAGTTTTTTTTTTTGTAAAGGTAAAGTTTAGTTGTATTATTTTGATATTTCTATTATCGTATTATTTTGTTATAGTTTACAGGTGGTAGATGAGTGTCAGTCGGCTTTGAGAAAAAATTTGTGTAGAGGTTAGATTTAATTATATTGTTTTGATGTTTCTATCATCGTATTGTTTTGTTGCAGTTTACAGGTAGTAGATTAATGTCGATTAATTTTAACAATTTTTTTTTTGGTAAATGTTAGGTTTAATTAAGTAAATTCTTCAAAAGATGTTGAATTTAATTATTGTATTCATCTTTGTTATTTAAACAAATATTCTATTTAGTTTAACATTTGAACTCAATAAAGTGAGTTACACGCACGAGGCGCGTACACCTAAACTAGTAATAATAAAGATTGTGAAATACATTTTAAAAAAATATCTAAGAAATAATAATAATAATAAAAAAAGGAGAAAATATTATCTCATTTTTACAAGAAATATTTTAGAATTCTGAACTAAACAACTCAAACTTTATATTAACAAATAAAGTTTTAACAACAATATCTAAGTTAATGCATTACAAATAAATGACTAACATCTTATTAACAAGAATTAATCCTTACTTTTACTAATAACTAGTATTAGTACCCGCACGATGTGCGGATAATATTTAAGTAAAAGTAATCATTAAACAGAGATAGATTAAAAAAATAATTTAGATTTTCAAATTTATCAAATAGTAAAGCATAAAAAAATATTTCATTGACTAATAGATAAGCCAACATAAACTAATGAAATGTAAGTCAAAATCTCCAATCAATTATAGTTTCTTGAATAGTTCATAACAAATAATTCATAATAAATTACTTCAAAATGAAAAAAAAAAAAAAAGTAGATAAAATCAATTTGAATTTGTTAAAAATATTTACCTATATATGAATATTGAAAGGAGACCAAGTATAAATAAAAAATATTATCGTTCTAGTTATACCATTTATAACATTCACATTTAAGTCAAAATAGGATTATAAAATACTAAATATAAAAAAGAGATAAAATTTATCTTTAAAAATTTTAAAACTTTAAACGAATGAATCATAATAATCTCAAGCGAGATCTTGAAATGTTTATTTTTTATTCGCTTAAAAAAATGATATTTTTTTTTAATTTTATTAATAAATTCATTATTTAGTGAGACTATATTACGAAAATTTGTATTTGGATAAAGAAATCACTAAGGTAACAAACTTATTTTTCTCAATAAAAAAAAAACTTATTAAAATCATTTTTAACAAATAATTTTCTTGTTTCAAACCTATATTGTTTGAATATATAGTGACCTTCTCATAGGTTTTTTCTGCTTGAAATCTCATTATTAATTAGTGACAATAGTCCTTCAATATGCGGATCTGTTACTATACAAAAATATGATATTGAATAATGATTAATTAAATAAAAAAATCAATCATTTTTATATCATAATTATGCGAGACCTCAAAATAATATATAATGAAGAAATTATATTATTCATAGTATAAATTTATATTTGTATAAAGATATTAAAAAATTAACAAACTTAATTTTCTCGAGAAAAAAGAATCACTATGAATAATTCAAATCATTTTCAACAAATGATTTTTTTGTTTCAAACCTATGTTACATTGTGATTACATTATTCAACCTTCTCATTTGTATATTCTTCTGCTGAACTCTCATTCTGAAATATTGATAACATTTCATCAATATGTGTGATTCTTATTATGTCGAAACCTTTATATTTAAAGCCTGAAATTTATGAAGAAAATTTTGAATTAATATTTAGCATACTATTGACAATTCTTATTTCTACATATTCATAAAGAAAAGTTTGATAAATACCAATAATGTTAATGATCAATAACAATAAGTGTGTGTGTGTGTGTGAGAGAGAGAGAGAGAGAGAGGAAAAGTGTGACAATATTTCTGTGATATTGAATTAGTAGGTCAAATTTTCCACCCCAAACTATATCCGAAAAGTCGAAGCCACACCTAAACTATACTAGTGACCTATTACACACCAAAACTATAAAAAGGTGAAACTATTTACACCCTGTCAGGCTACCACCACTTGCATGTGGTGTAGTGTTTTACACGCTATGTCACGTCAGCACCACGTCAGTAAAAAGTATCACTTTTTTATAGTTAAGGTGTGTAATAGGTCACTTATATAGTTTAGGTGTGGATTTGACTTTTCAACTATAGTTTGGGGTGGAAACGATGCCTTTTCCCTTAATGTTTTTATCTGTTTACTTTTGTTATTTAATAGGTTGGACGCGCCTAAAATAAGTGTAACACACGGGCCTTAGAATAGGGGTTGCGGGGAGGTAATAATATCACTTTTATATAGTTAAGGTATGTAATAGGTCACTTATATAATTTAGGTGTGGCTTAAACTTTTCTTGTATAGTATGGGGTGGAAATGATGTATTTTCCCATGTAAATTATAAATTAACCTTTTAAAATTAATACACAAATTAACTTAAATTATAAAACTTAAGATATTTATTTTTTTTAAATTTAACTTTTCCATATAAACATCACTTAATTGATATAAACAACATTTTAAAACGTGATAAATGAATTAAATAATTCAAAAATGTTGTGGTATTATATTATTTTGTCTCTATTTTTTTTAATACATAAGAGATGCTAAAGCCATACAATTACTCCATTTAAATGTGGAGATCTTGTTGAAGACTAATACCACACTAAAATAGATTAATACATATTAATTTAAAAGTTCACCAAAATAATCTCCTTTCTTTTATAGTCCAAACTTACCATTTAAAAATTATTTCATTTGAATTAATAAGTTCATAGTAGATTGCACAAAATAAGTTAATTAATTATATATATTTCCATTAAATAAATAATGTACGACATAATTGTAATATGACTATACAATCAACTAATTAATTTCAATTAATAAGAATCAATTTTATAATCACAATATATAAACTCAAGTTCCTTAAATTTAATGTTGTAAATTTCAAAATATATTTATGGCTAAAGTAGTAGTCAACGTTCTTTATTTTTTTTACCAATATATATATATATATATATATATATATATCAATTACGTAACTTAACACATATTTTCTGTTAAAATAATTCTCAATATTAACTAATTTTTACATCAATTTAATCTAATTAATTTGATGAAAATAAAATTATTATTAATATTATAAATATATGCTTACCATAAATCTATCCTAATTTTATATCTTGATTATATTTAATTAATGTACAATTACATAAAGGACTCAAAAACGGAAACAATTGATATTAGTTACCTTTATAATTTCAGAAATTCAATCCCATAAATTTCTCATATTTTTATAGTTTGATTATATTAATTTGATATTAGTTACCTTTATAATTTGGGGAAGAATTTTAGAAAGGTAACAATTAATTTTTTTCTCAATTACTGATTTATTTCTCAAAAATTTCTTATAAAATTATAATTTGACTATAGTCAATTGATTATTTAGTTATATTTATAATTTTCTAATCACTCAAATAAGGTAACAATTATTTTCTTTCCTAATTACAGATTTTCTTATATTCATTCATTTATTGTTTTACAAAAATAGGTCAAACTTATTTGCGATTAAAGTTGAAATATTTTTTTTTAAAATGTCAATTAATTTTTTTTTCATATAAGTTGTTTGATTGCTAATTGATTATTAATTCACAATTTTCTTTTGTAATACTTTCTTGATTTACTCAGTTGTAATTAAATCATAATTTTTTAATATGATATCATTATTTATATTGTTTGCTTATTTTGAGGGATGACATCTATATATTTTTTTTCTATCCGGTGTCTGGTGCCCTCATTGGAGCCCCAACTAATCCGGATCGAGCGTTGCAGGGCCCATTAAGGTGGCAACGCTCCCAACAGAGTTTTCTCCATACCCAGGGTCAAACTCTCGACCTCTGATTAAGGGTAGAGCAACCCCATTCACTGCACCACAACCCATATTGGTGACATCTATATTGTAATATTCCCCATTTGATAATATTTGTTTCAAGATTGGCAATTAACTATTTTCTACTATACAAAAATGTAATTAGTGAAATTCATACAAAGATTGTTTAATTAGTTGGATTAGTCTCAATATAGTAGTAATATCTAATTTTAACTATCTTTCAATTAAATTCGTAATTTTTTTTATTTGAATTCAAAATTTTACATCCTTCCATTAATACTAAAAGTTTCTCATCTCAATTAAAATATTTCTTTTCCAATTATGTCTCTTGATTGTAATTGATTACCCTGTTATATTGAGTTACTCAATATGTCTTTTCATATATGTCAAGTAATTGCACAACTAATATTACATACTTTTTTTAAACATACGAAGGCTATGAAATAAATAAATAAATAAATAAATAATCGACAAAACATAAATTAATTAACTACTAATCTTAATATGAAATAATTGAACAATTATTTATTTTTACCACAATATGAAAAGTGAGATAATATTAAATAAATAAACAATCAATAAAAACATAGAATGATATGACATAATTAACTACTAATCGTAATATGAAATAATTGAACAATCGTAGTGGTTTTCATCTGACAGAAATGAAGCTTAATTGTTTTTTAACCACAATAGGAGGTGATATTAAATTAAATAGTATGAAATCATAATAGCTTCCACCCAATAGAAATAAATATTAGTTATTTTTTTACCAAAATATGAAATAAGAAATAATATTAAATACTTAAATAATCAATAAAATAGTTTTTTGTTATAAAATGATAGTTTTTTGTTGTAAGAATTCAAGAGGATAGTTCTCAAGATGTCACTTGGCCTAAATTTAGGCTTGACTATACAACTTTATCATGTATATAGATGTGTATATAAATATTTCACCAATACACACACACACACACACATACACATGTATTCACAACCTCATTTGAAATCAAATAGAAAAATACACCTTTTCTCAAAATGGCACTCAATAATATGCAATTCTGTTAGTTTTTTGTATCTTAGTTTCTTCCAAAAACTATATAGAAAAACAAAGTAGTATCAGTTAAGTTTAATGAATAATCATACCAATAATAAAATTTCAAAAATGTAAACAAAATCGAAGTAATGAAAAAAACAGGAAAGAGAATACAACTATTAATTGGAAGATTAAAAAAAATAGCAAGACTAAATAAGAAAATAAAATCAGTTGGGTTCATAATCTAGAAATCATCAACTACTAAGAAATAAATTAAAAAACAAACGACATATCCTCAAGCAATTAGTATCAACTTTTTTTTCTACAAATTGCAGAAGAAACTATATTACAATAACTAAATTATTATAGAATATGGTAGTGGGTATGTGAGCGAATAGTATTCAGAGAAAAATAATCGAGAAGTTCAAAACTAATTCTCTATCAAACCGTATGTGTACAAAACAATGGTCTTTTCTTTCTTCTGTGGAAATACACTAAGAGTTGAATAAAACCTCCTCCTTAGTCGAACGAGTTCTTATTTCTATGCTTTCTTCTTTAGATAATCTCATGGATTGATATTGTGGAGTTAGAATACACATATATATAGTATTTTACATAGAGATTTTTATATAGAAATGACTCTTAATTACAATATTATTTTACCATATATGTTGCTTTTCTGCTAATCAATTAATAACTTTCATATAACTAAAATATGCAATAACTTTTTCATATTAATATTTACTTAAAATCTAAACAAAGTAAAAGTAAATAAATTGATCAAATAATTTGGTCACGCGAAAGGTTGTGATTTAAATGACTAATTTTGTTTACTTGTGAAAAAAATTCCCTACATGAAAGAGAATTAATTGAGATTATAATCTGTAAGCAATTTACCATTTTTGAGCAATAAATTAGTAATAAATTGTTTAGGTAGAATTAGCAAAAATATTTCTAGCTAAAAAAGGAAATAATCGATATTGATTGAAATTTACTATAAATCACTTGCTTTTATATATATTTTTTAAATTCATTAATATGGCAAAAAAGAGATTTTATTTCATGTAAATTATTTTTTTGTGGTAATATTATACACAATATAGTAAATGCTTTATAGAATAACCTAACATGTTGAAAAAAGTCTATCTATAAAGGGAAATTAATACGAATTAATAATTTTATTAGCAATTTATAATTCTTAACCTACAACTCAAGTATAAATTATTTAAATGTAAATATTATGTTTTAATTCTGATTAATATAGAATTGTTGAAAAGTACATACTTAAAGTTTTCTATTTTTGTGCACTACATCTCTTGTAATTTTTTTTTATATTTAATTGATTATATAGTTATCTCTCTTTCCGTAATTGTAGTTTTCATTCAATATTAGTCAAACTTAGTTGATTTATATATACCATAATATGAAAATTTTGAATACATCTACAATACTAATGTTCCTTAACTCTTAATATTTTTCATACAATATAAATAAAACTTAGTTATTTTTTATCACCATATGAAATAATTAATTATTTATAAAATAGTTTTTTATTATCAAAATGTCAAGCGGCTAGTTCTCAAGAAGTCACTTGACTTAATTATAGGCTAAACTATTCTTCTTTATTGTATGTATATCTATATGAAATAATTAACTACTATTCTTAATATGAAATAGTTGAACAATCATAATAGTTTTCATCTAATAGAAATGAATGTTAATTGATTTTTACTATATTTTTACCACAATATGAAATAACATTAAACGAAATAATATTAAATCATAATAGTTTTCCTCTAATAGAAATAAATCTTAATTGTTTTTACCACAATATGAAATAATATTTAATATTTAAAGAATCAACAAAATAGCTTTTTGTTATGAAATGATAATTTTTTGTTATAAGAATTCAAATAGTTAGTTCTCAAGATGACACTCATCTTAACTAATAATAATTATGTTAAATATGTATTTTCTTTTATAATTATATAATTTTTTTTTACAAAATTAGTTAGAATCAGCTATGATCAGAATATATGATGAAAATATATTACTTTTCCATATAAAATTATTGTCTCGTCATTCAATATTTTTTACCACAATATAAAAATAGTTATGAAAATTAAAAAATCTATATATAAAATAAATTTTGTTGCCAAAATACCAAGTGACTAGTTCTCAATATGCCACTTGGCATAATTTTATGCAAATTTCTTTGCTTTATTATATATATACAGATCATATTAATATGTGAAACTAAAGGTTAAGTGTCTTTTAAAAATACTACATCGAAACAACTTTAAGCAAGAACAAATAAGACAACTCTAAATTATTACGGTAATATTTTTGTATGCATGTTTATATATGTAAAAACTACCATTAAAATTTGACTTTAGGCCACTAATTTTATTGAGACGCCCTTAAGGTTTAGGTTACAAAAGGAAACTAATAGAAACTTTAATCCCAAGTAATCAAGGGCAGCTCAAGGGTAAGACTAGTAAAGCATTGGTTTTAGACCCCAAAATATTGAGGGCTCAAAAAAAATTATTAGTAATTTCAATTTCACTTGAAATAATAATGAAGATTATGAAAATACATTTAAAAAAAATCTCCTAAAAATACAAAAAGAAAGAGGTACCTAAAATTTTACTAGAGATATTTTAGAACTTCAAATTAAATAACCCAAACTTCATACTAATAATCAATATTTTAACAACAACATCCAAGCTTAATGAATTACAAATAAATGGCTAACATCTTATTAACTAGAATAAATCTTTCTTTTATTAAAAATCACATTTGATGTGAAGTTAAAGGTTATGTGTCTTTTAAAAACACTACACCAAAAACAATTAATAGACAACAACAAAAAAGCAAACTCTAAATTATCATAATATTATTTTTATATGTATATTTATATATATAAGACCTCTTATTTAAGTTTGACTTTAGCCCACTCATTTTATTGAGACGACCTTACAATTAATATGAGTTTAATTTTACCAATTAAAAAAGTGAAAAAAAAATTATAAAAAAGGAAACTACGAGAAGGAATTTCAACTTACATTCGGATTTCTGTATTTTCCGTACACTCAGAGTTTATATTTTCCGTACTTTATTAAGGTACTAGATTAGTGTATGTGCTTTGATCTTCATTTTGGTAATAAACATGATAAAAAAAAGGTTGGGCTTAAGTACGGACTCTGCCGTCAAGCAGTTGCTAAATTACTCATAATTAATTTTTATCATTTTGTAATGGAGCTGTAACACCTTGATTTTTCTGATGCTTACAAAGTACTTGAAACGAGCCTTTAGGACCCCAATATCGAAGATAAAACACTTAGGGGTCGTTTGGTAGGCCGTATTAGGAGAAATAGTTCGTGTATTAAATGTGGTATTAATTAATACTATGTTTGGTTGGATTTTGGACCAACGTATTACTAATACCATGTATTAGTTATACACTATGGTATTATAGGGTGTATTACTAATACATCACATATGGTGGTATTAGTAATACATGGTTTTAATCCCACGGGATTAGTATGTGTAAAGACAAGAATATCCCTCAAATTCTTTTAAACATTTTTTTATTTTCTTAATTTTATTTTTTATATTTGTAATAATAAACTTATTCAAATAAATTAGTTTACAAATTTTATTATTATTTACAAAAATATCCTCAAATTTCTTTCATTTTTTTCTAAATCTTTTTCAATCTATTCAATATGAGTTACTTCTTTTCAATTTATCAAAATAATAATATTCCTCCAAATAATTTAGTTATAAAAAAAACTATTCCATTAACTCAAAAAAATATTTATCGTTCAAAATCCGAAAACAAATTGCATACAAGCTTTAATTTTGTAAATAGGATATTCAGAAATAAAAATAAATTTTCTACTTAGTTTTAACACTCTATAAAATACAATTTTATTTTAATATTGATTTTATTGTCTCATCTAAAAGTTATACGTACCTCCCTCCAACTTAAAAACAATACAAAGTGGAAACAACAAGCAAATGACGAACAAACAAAGAAAGATAATTAAAAAAAATAATTTTTGTAAGTGAATGATTAAATCTTAAAACTCTAAAGTAAACAACAACAACAACAACAACAATAAACCCAGTGTATTCCCACAAAGTGAGGTATGAAAAAGATAAAGTGTACGCAGTTCATACCGCTACCTCCAAAGAAGTAGAGAGGTTGTTTCCGATAGACCCCCGGCTCAAGATAAAACTCTAAAGTAAATAATTAGTTATATTGTTAACTTTTTTATTTTAAAAAAAGAATAATAATATTTTCTAAAAAAAATACACAAAGTTATAATATGTCAAGGGTATTTTTGTAAACAAACATTATTTTTTTAAAAATATAACAATACATATTGTTTTTAATGCATCAAACCAAACACTTCATAAAAAATAATCCCAGTATTACTAATCCCTGCACTACTAATCCTAGTCCTAGTATTGTTAATACAACATATTCAGTATTACACTCTACCAAACGTGTCCTTAGGGGTCGTTTGGTAGGACGTATTAGAAAAAATAGTTCATGTATTAAGTGTGGCATTACTTAATACTATGTTTGGTAGGATTTTGAACCATTGCATTACTAATACCATGTATTAGTTATGCACCCTTATATGGTATTATAGGGTGTATTACTAATTCATCCGATGTGGTGGTATTAGCAATACATGAGAATTAATATCATGAACTAATATGTGTAAAGACAAAAATATTCCTCAAATTCTTTTAAACTTTTTTTTTATTTTCATAATTTTATTTTTTATATTTGTACTAATAAATTTATTTAAATAAATTAGTTTATAAATTTTATTATTATTTACAAAAATGCCTCAATTTTCATTAATTTTTTTTCTTTCGAAATCCTTTTCAATTTATTCAACTTGAGTTACTTCTTTTCAATTTATCAAGAAAATAATATCCCTCTAAATAATTTTAGTCATAAAAAAACTACTCCATTAACTTAAAAAATACTTATTGATCAAAATTCGAAAATAAGTTGCATGATTGCATACAAACTTTAATTTTGTAAATAGGCTATTCATAAATAAAAATATTTTTTCTACTTAACTTTAACACTCTACGAAACACAATTTTATGTTAATAATGATTTGATTATCTTATTCAAAAGTTATACGTACCTCCCTCCAACTTAAAAACACTACAAAGCGGGAAAACAAACAAATGATAAACAAATAAAGAAAAGATAACCAAAAAAAATAATTTTTGCTACTAAATGATTGAATCTTAAAATTTCAAAGTAAACAATTAGTTATATTGTTAATTTTTTTATTTTAAAAAAATAATAATAAAATTTTGTAAAGAAAATACACAAAGTTATAATATGATGAGGGTATTTTTATAAACAAATAATATTCTTTTTAAAATATAACAATAGACATTGTTTTCAATACATCAAATCAAATAATACATAAAAAATAATTTCAGTATTATTAATCCCAACATTACTAATACAACCTATTCGGTATTATCTTATACACTTTACCAAACGACCCCTAAATATGAAAAGAAAATATTACCATTAACAAAGGAAATTTACACCTAAAGAGCACCTTACTACAATATCAAACCTTAACAGGGAATTTGCAATATTTTGAAAAGTTAGTTGGGTCCAAGCCTTATATTAAAGAGTTTAGGGGGCATATCCAATATGTTACTAGAAGAACAAAAAATAAAAGAGAGAAAAGAGGAGCAATGAAAACGCAAAAAGGTTTATACATAGTCCTGGCAGTGTCACTACAAAGACCAGCTGCGGTAAAACGCCGGCGGCTGTGAAAAAATGGGAAAGAGTGGGAAGAAGAAAAGCCACCAACAGAACCGTAGAGATAGAGCTTACTATCTTGAAGAACAAGAATACCCTGCTGCACCCTCCCCTCAACAAGAACAAGATGAAGATGAAGAAGTAGAAGAACATAGTCAAGATGATTTAAATTCTTCAGTTTCGACCAATGATATCCCTTCTAAGTTCTCGTTATACCAACAATCTGTTCAGGCAAGAATATCCATTTCTTTTTTCGTGTTTACTTAATTGGTTGCTGGGAGAGTCTTGGAGTAACTTGTGAAGTTGCTGCGTGGCTCAAGCCGTCTATAATAGAACCTTGACGTCCGGCCCTTCCCAGGCCCCCCGAATAGGGGGAGAATTAGTGCTTCAGCGTAACTTTTTTTAAAAAGAAAACTTAACGGGTGGCTAATTGGACAAAATGGAGTAACTTGGTGTGTATCTTTTTTTTTTTTTTTTTTTAATTCTTGCAGTCTCCAAAAGGGGATATAAGTTATCTGCAGAAATTCTTCTTGATGTACGTTGGTGGGAGGGTCCCTCTCCATTTCCAGGAAGATTTCTGTGGCACTGCTCTTTTGAGGTATCCGTTGAACTACTAACCCTGTGCACTTGGAATTTTTTTGTCAATTTTAGCTTATTTACTGCTCATATTCTGTTTACGTCCAAGTTTCTTGATCGAATTTGTACATTGACTGAATCTATAAGGAACCAGAAATTGAGTGGATTTGGCACTGTAAATTATTGCTGAAGATTAAGTTTTAGCTGATGTATATTACATGTTAATATCTTCAAACGACAAGAGCATGAATCAGGTCATTCAATTATGCTATTCTTGGAGATGTTTAATTCAGTTTAGTGTTTTAGATCATGTTTTGGTGTACTTTGCGCCACTGAAATTAGCTCCTGGATGGTAGGTAATGATATGTAACTATTAGTTGTCATCCTGTTGAAGTCCATATGGGACTTGATTTCAGTTGGATATTTGAGCAATTATAATGCTGCAAGTGAAAGGGACAGCATGTTTGGTGCTGCCCGATAGCTGGTTAGATTTATGTCCAAGTAATTGAGGTTATGCAGCAGCAGAGGGCTCGTCATTTTAGCTTGTCTGCTTTAATTAGTTGTCTGGAGCAGTCTGTTGTATAACATTATTTTACTTTTAGTGTGGCAATTTCTAGTAGCTTGATAATGTTGCCTTGTTGATAACATTAATAATGCATAGTTACAACTCATTTCCTTTGAAACTTCATAAGCTAACTCAACTGTTATTTTGTAACACCACCTATCCTGATGCATTTTGGCAGTACCGAGTGGCTTCATGGTGATGCTAGGCGCACTGCTATTGGATTAGATTTGGACGTTGAGGCACTTGATTGGTGCATGGAGAACAATGTGAACAAAGTTGGTGCTGATGTATCGTCCAGAATATTTTTGTTTCACGGTAATGTTTTGCAACCTCTTGAGGCCAAATTGGTTAATGCCGCTACTCAAAATCGCATGCAAAATGTAACGCTAGAAGATAGTGAAGGTGATTCTCCTAAGCACAAATTGATGAAGGATTTTCAATTTCTTGGAAGAGATATAGTTTGTGCTTTTAACTACAGTTGTTGTTGTCTTCATTCTCGCCAAGAACTAGTTTCATACTTCAAACATGCCTTATGTGCTCTGAATAAGAAGGGTGGTATATTTGTGATGGATCTATATGGAGGCACTTCAGCAGAGCATGAGCTCAGGATGCAGAGAAAATTTCCTAACTTCACAGTACGTCTATCCAAATAAAGATGATCTTTGTCTTCTATAATTGGATTACATGTACTAGAATCTGGATTTTCACTTTCTGGCATATTCTTTGTTATTCGATTTCAGCATATAAATTTTTTCTTGCCACTTCCTTTGTCTTGAACCTCCGGAGGTAGTGGTATGGACTGCGTGCATTTTACCCTCCCTAAACCCACTATGTGGGAATACACTGGGTTCCTTTTCATGACAACTCAGACAGTGCTATAATGAAAAAAAAAATATCATTGTGGGCATGCCAATTCTGGGGATGCTGACACTTATTTGCATTTTTCGTCATTAAATTTTTGGGATACTCCTGCTATGATCCATTTCTGTCACCGTTCATTGCATCAAAACTGAAGAACAATGATTACATGATCATCTAAACATGTTCCTATGCTTTGTATCTTAGTGATAAAACTATTGTTATCTCTGTCATCTTAATTCTTATGATACAGCTCAATTCAGCTAGGTCCACATCCTATCTTAATTCATGTCAGAATGATTTTCTTTTTGGTCAGAATAATTTCGAGTGTTTCAATGATTTTGTATGTTTCAATTTTCATCTAAATGCACTGAATGGCTTATTACTTCTTGACAACTGGCCATCTATATCAATTGCCACTGGTTATGTAATGGGGACAGGAGGAAATCCTTACTAATGTGGTGTGGTGTGCTTTTTTCCAATCAGTAATGTTAATGTGGTGTGCTACAGCTTAGCTCCTTTGATTAATTGCTTCACTTAGAAAAGGACATGCACACCCAGAAGGAAGCTTTTTGTAGTGAATTACTGGCTTTAGGTTTCTTTATGGCATAAATTGATATATTACGATGCATCTGGATTGATGGGGTCTTTTTCCCAAAATTCAGATGGTAAGCCCTAACTAGGCCTGTGGCCAGGCATCCTATGTAATATCTCTTTTATTTGTAAGAAACTATTACTTCCAGACAACTTGTGTTTCCAAGAAGAAAAAGGAAGTTGTCTTTCCGCGAATCATTCACTAAAATGATTGAATTCTAAAGTGTGTCCATTTCACAGTATGTTTGGGAGCAAGCTGAGTTTGACATCATTAAGCGGAAAACGAGGATCAGCCTCCATTTTAATCTGCACAAGCCACAAAGGAAAATTCGCCATGCATTTTCTTATAGCTGGAGACTGTAAGTCACTTCCTCCTGTATTATAGAGAAAAGGTCACATCTCATTCTATTATGGTACTTTTTCTGTTGCTGTTGTTTATTCAATACCATGAAATGTATTTCTTGCATATAGGTGGTCATTGCCTGAGATCAAAGACTGCCTCGAAGAAGCTGGATTTCAGTCAGTCCACTTCTGGATCCGGCATATGCCTGACTGCGAAGAAATTAGAAGCACATATGGGCTTTCTGCTGGACGAGACATAAAATACGAAGAGGTTTCAAGTTTTCAACAACAAGATTCATGGAATGCATACATTGTAGGTGTTGCATAGTGAATCTGCCTTGTTTCATAAAAGTGCGCTTAGGTAAGAAGTTATTTTTCATTTTGTCGGAAGCTAGATCATAGCATATGAAGTAATTCGCAGGTTAAATTTCTCTTGTTCTTTTGTTGGATACATTTTAGTGCACAGAGAATGTTGTACCCCTCATCCACGAGTTTTTTTACTAGGAAATGATTCAGTTAAGCCCTTGTGAACTTTGAATATTAGTGCTTGCTTCAGTTCTTGATTGAGAAGTACGCTTATAATTTTTTATTTTCTTTTAATAACCATGGTGTCCGGGCAAGCTTGTACGCACCTCGGCTAGTTTCACGAGATACGTGCCACCTCCCATCAACAACATATAACTTTGTCCATGAAGACTAGGATGGATGGGAAAAATCATCTGATGTTATTTTAATCTCTGCTGGTATTTGAACATGGTGCCACCTCCCATCAGCAATAAGCAACATGTAACTCTGTCCATCAATACTAGGGCGGATGAGAAAAATCATCTGATGTTTTTGTTAATCTCTGTTGGTATTTGAACCTGGTAGTCGTGCTACACTTGTAGTTTCTTGTTCTTGATTTCTTGTTGATATATGTTGTTTTGGGTAAATCGCTTGTATTATTTTGTGGTAATATTGTTCTGTTGTGTTACTCTTGATTGTCTTCTATACCTCTGGTACATCTGTTTCTAGATTGTATTTTATCTTTGAATTGGGGCTATCGAAAACAACTTCTCTACCTCACCTCTGAGGTAGTGATACAGACTGCGTACATTCTACCTCCTCAGAGCCCACTCAGTGGGAATACACGGGGTATGTTGTTGTTGTTGGGATTTGAATCTAAGACCTCATGGTTCTCAACTCACTTCATTGATCAGTAGGTCACATTGTGATCGCTAAAGTAGGCTTGTAATCATTTTAAAATTATGAAAGACTTCAAGTTTACTCAGATAATTAGATAGTGATGCCCCAACAATCAACTTCATAGGGAAGTGGCTTGAAGGTTCCCATACTCACACCATGTATAGCTTGTTGATAAATTTGATTCCAGATTGATGAACTACACTTATAGACTTTTTATTTTTTCCTGACAAGAAATCATATCATATAGTACTACTGCCGTTCCATTTTATGTGTCGGCATTTGACCAGGCACAGAGTTTAAGAAATAAGTGATGACTTTGTAAAGTTTACAAATTGTCCCTTTTAAGACAAAATGACCTTCTGGATCCCTGTATTATGTCGGTTTTGTAAGTTGAACACTTTTATTTACATGTTTGTCATCTGGACCCCTGAACCCACTAAAAAACGACATTTTAAACTCTTTTTTGGTGAGTGTAACACACTCTCCCCCACGTCAGCTGCCATGTCAGCTGCCACGCCTGACACGTCTGCCACGTCGTCTTCCATGCCATTAAAAAAATAAAATAAAATATTATATTAAATTCCAAGTCATTTTAAAAATACTACATAAAAAATTAAATATTAAAATTAATTTAATTAAATAAGAAAAATTTATAAATTGTAGAAAAATTTGAATAATCATGTTTTTATTTTTTTCTCACAAATTAAACATCAAATCCATTCCAAATAATTAAAATTCTTCTCCAACTAATTTAAATTTTTAACTACAAATTCATATATACAAACATAATAAATTTTTTATTTTTAAATTTGAATATCTTTAACAAATTCAAAAAAAGTTTAATTTTTTTCAAGCGAAATTCACTAATTTTTTTCAATATTCACTATCAATCACTTTCAATTTAAATTTAAATTTTAATCCCCAAAAAAATTTCAAATTTAAATTTTAATTAAAGGAATGAAAACAATTGAATTGAGAGGGAAAATTAAAATAAAAAATAAAAAGTGAACGTGTGTGGGTGGAAGGCTGGAAGAGTGTTGGGGTGGGGTGTGGGGGTTGGGGTGGGGATGGTGATGGGGGTGGGGTGGGGAGGGGCTGGACGGGGCTGGTGAGGTGTGAGGGGGTGGGTACGGGGCTGGGTAGGGTGTGGGGGGTGGGGACGGGCTGGGGTGGGGGTGGGGAAGGGCTGGACGGGTGTTGGGGTGGGGTGGGACGGGGCTGGGTGGTGTGTGGGGGTGGGGACGAGCTGGGGTGGGGAGGGAAAAATATATTTTTATTTTTTAAAAAATGTTAAATTATTTTTAAATTTTTAAAAATATTTTTAAATTAAAAAAGATGGGGGAGAAAAAGGATCTTTTTTTTAAAAAAAAAATTAAAAATATTTTTAAATTTTTAAAAATATTTTTAAATTTAAAAAGCTGGAGGAAAAAAAGGATCCTTTATAATTTTTTTTTTAAAAAATTATAATATTTTTTAAAATTATTTTAATGTAAAATTGGCCAAAAATTGACTCCCACTTGCATCCCAGGCGAGTGACTACACTCTCTTTGTCCTAGTCACCATGACCTTGCTTGCCACATAGGCAAGGTCAACGGTCAAAGAGTGCAAAATGTTGTTTTTTGATGAGTTCAAGGGTCCAGATGACAAACATGTAAGTAGAAGTGTCCAACTTACAAAATTGACATAGTACAGGGGTTCAGAAGATCATTTTGACAAGTTATTTTAATATTTACTTTTTTGTTGACTTTTTTTAATAAGTGGGACCCACTAAAGATAAATGAGAATGATGTCATTAAATAGATACCAAATAAGAAAATAGAACTTTTTTTCTGAGATGAACAAAAAAGAAATGGCGATACATAAAATGGAATGGAGGGAGTACTATTAAAATAGAGGGTACTTCGCCTTTATAAAAGTTACAATTACATTGTAATATAGTGTAATTGATAGATAATTCTCACCCATCTGACAAATCCACAACACCTATATGAGATACACTCCTAAGTGACTGAAATTTATTTAAAGCAAAAGTAGTATATCAATTTGCATGAAAGATTATATGTGAATTTATATGAAAAACAAACATATATATATATATATATAGTTTAATGATTATAACGATACGAAAAGTAGTTTTATGACCTTTTACCAATACAGCATGCAAAGTTCAGTGAACATATCATGTGTGAAATTTAACCCTCCAAATCCTCTTCAGGTATTATGGCTTGGAATCTTTTGATCAAAGTCTAATTATTTGTTTAAAAATGTATACTCTTTGTTCATTTTGATATGAGGAAAAATCTAACTTCTTTCGAGACACATTTAATTTTTAAAAAATAAGTTATTTGAGTCTATAGATTTGAAAAATGTTAAATAAATTGAACGAGACAAGCACTATGATTGATATCAATGACTGCGTCTTATTATTCAAAGATTTGTGTTAATTCTTCAATGATAAAACATGATGATTTCAACCTGGATAAATTTTGACTGTATCATTGCAGTAATCATCATCCATTTTTTATCCCAAAGGCGTGCATTTGACTGAAAAGTGTATTTTTATATGATAAGGATGAATAAATAAAAGGGTCTGCAAATTATCATTAGATTCTTGCTCTTTCTCCCAATAACCTAAAAAGAAAAATACAGGAGTAAGAAGAAACCAAGAGCATGCTTGATAAAAGTTGAAAATGAAAAACAGAAGTTCCTTTAATTTGAAAGGATATATAGCGATTGCCTATATCTCTCCACTTGACTTGACTTGACTTGATCTAGCTAAAATTAGACTCTTAAACGTAATAATTTTATGATTAAATATAGTACTCCTTCCGTTTTATAATAAATGATTTGTTCGATTTTGACACACGAATTAAGAAAAAAACATTAAAGACATAAATTTAACACAACTTTTTATTTTTACCCCAAAAAAAAAAAAGAAATAAATTGACTTTGTAATACTTTTTCAAAAGTTAATTGGTTGTCAAATCATAAGGGTAAATTTGAAAAAAAAATTCAATGATTTACTTATTTTGAATCGCTAATAAATACCTCAATAATTCAGTTATTCCAAAACGGTGGGAGTATTGTTTTATCTGACATTTAATTATAATAATATAGTATAAGTTATTTCATGTATAACTAGCACATAGAAAATATTCCCAATTCGTTGACAAAACAACCCCCACCGACGTACAAATGGCGTGCATGTTGACTTTTATACACAAAGTAAAAAACTTTCTTCGTTATTATGAAGGGAGACCATAGTGGACCTTGGGAGTATTAAACATTGATGCCCCATTCATAACTGGATTAATTAATACTCCCTTCATTTCAAATCATAATATTTGTATTAAATGATGTTTATATTTTAATTTGAAGAAAAAGTAATTAATGCAAAGGGTAAAACATGAGAAACAGATTCTCTCTACTTGATTAATGTAAAAAGACAAGTAAATAAGAAATCAAATTAGAAAATTTGGGACGGAGGAAGTACCATCAAAGAATGTGGTGCAGCAAATACGACTGCTTCTCCCTTAATCAGAGGTCTCGGATTCGAGCTCTGGATATGAAAAAATTCTTGATAGGGAGCGCTTTCCCAAATGGGGCCCTACGCGGAGTGAATTCGAATTAGTCGAACTCCAATGCGGGTACGAGACACCGAATGAAAAAAAAAAAACTGGATTAATTAATGACTAAAGTAGCTTAAGACAATACTCCATCCACCTATATATTTTACTTACTTATTTGGCAACCTACCAGTAGTTTATAGCTCTAATCATGTTATAGGGAAATTTGCGATGAATTTTGTGAACTCATTATTTTTAATTCGAAATGGAGTATCAGTATATTAGATTTATTCAAAATCCATAAATTTTAAATTAGGAGTTCTGTCTCTACAAACTAATTCAAATTATAGGTCTTAATCTATTTCACAACATTCTCCTTTTCCAGTACAATATTCGAAATTATGCACCAAACTATAGGTCTAAATCTTGTCTTTTCTTGACACATTGTCACAACGAAAAGGTTGTCTCCAATAGCCACAAGCACATGGTCCATGGATCTAGCATTTAGAGCTCAATGAATTATTGGAGTTTTCTATTTCTGTTTTGATTCCAATAATTCAGATATTGAATCATTACTGGATACTTCCTAATAGAGAAATTTTCTATTTTTATAGAATTGGGATATCTAATTAAAGGGTAATTTTTGAAAAATCTATCTCATCGTGTTGGTGGTGACTAGTTAAGTTTTCATTGATGCAGGACTTCAGCACCAAAAATGACGATCATCCAAATCATGTGATTACCTGAAAGGCTGAAACACAGAGGCGGAACCAGGATTTCAAGTAAGGGGGTTTAATATTCAAAGAAAACTAAGTTGAAGGGGGTTCAACACCTACTATAACCACATAAAAAATAATTTTAATCATGTATAAATAGTATATTTTTCTGTCGAAGGAGGGCTGGCTCCGCCTCTGCTGAAACAAAAACATTATATGCCCTGTTTGTTTTTGCCTTATGTTTGAAAAAGAAAAAGATGAATAACATGTTACATAAAAGATGCATAATGTATAAACGAATTTAACTAATGAAAAACTTAGTAGGTGTTTGATCATACAATTTGAAGCTTAAATTTGAAGTTTTGATTTGGAGCTTCATAATTTTCTTTTCACGAACTATGATTTGCTCATGTGTTAAGAATGAGCGTATAAGAATAAGGAAGGTTTTGATAGCAAATTTCCATGTTTATTAAAAAATAATAATATTTGAAATTTAAATTAAATGTCCAAATCAAATTCAACTTCAAATCAACCTAGACAGACCATTATATTAGGTGTTGGGCCATTTGGTGATAATAGTAAAGCAAATTATTTCAACTCTTTTCCTCAAATTCTCGAATGTGGAAACAACTTATAATGCACGCAAAGGTTAATACTAAAAGAGCCCCATTTATCCTACGATGCATGTACTAGTTGGTACAAGAATGTAAGGTGAACATTAGGAAAGACCTACAGTTTCCTAATTCAGGAAAAAAATATCTATATGTTAATATTAAAAGTTAAATTACTATATATATTCCTCGAAAGAACTAACAAGTTGATTTCACCTTATCATGTTGTTGACGGGCAAGTCCATAGGCACACGGCCCCAACTTGCCGTCTTCAATTTGTTAATTTTTATATTATATCAATTTTCATTATAAATATCACATCATAATTTAAAATTTGAATCTAATTAATAATATAAATTTAAATTGTTGAAAGTTACTCCACTGAAATGCACAAAGCAACATTTTTTCAGACGTGTCGAAATGCAAAGAATAGTCTAAAGTTAAAGACTAGTAGTTGAATTAAAAGATTCCTAAAATAGTGCGTCTCCACCAATTGCTTCATTCTCATTCAATTTTAACATAGTGGAAAATAAATGAAGTGGAACTAACGTCTTAATTAAGTGAAACTAAAATTTAATTAATTGCTCCTTTCGTTATTTTTTTATTTATCATATTTCATTTTACAAAGTCAATTTAATTTTTCTTTTAATTAAAAAGTCACTTTAATTAATTTTTGAAGCTAAATTAAATTAAAATAATTTAATATTTTATATTTAAATCTTTGAAAATTAAATGAAAGATTCTATAAATTGTAATACTACTCTTATCAATATAATGAAAAAGCAATCTTAAAATGTTAGTATTTAAAGTTCTTATCATTTAGATCCGATCCAATCATAAATTTTTTAAGTAATTTTTATAAAAGAACTTAACAAAAAATATTTGATCATATAATTTATCATTAAAAATAATTTAAATTTCTAAATACAATAAAATATTAATATTTGAATTAAATTTTAGTTTTTATAGAATTTTATAATAAAATACATTTCTTAAATATTATGACCAAATATATTATAGAATTTCAATCAAATTTTCATTCAAAAATAATATAATAAAAATATTTAAAATTTATTACCAAACGCTAGCTCTCTCTAGAAACTATACATGAAAAACAATCAAGTAGCCAGTATAACAAAGTACTCCCTCCGATTAAAAAAATAATGATCTATTTTTTTTTAGTCCGTTTAAAGAAGAATTATTTCTTTCTCTTTTTGATAATAACTTTTCATATGACATATTTAGGACCACAAGATTAAAAGATATTTTGATACATTTGACATAACTTTAATTTAAGATCATAAGATTTAATTTTATTTTTAAATTTTATTATCAAATCAAATTAGATCATTCTTTTTTTAACGAAGTGAGTAATAAAAAACTTCTAAATAAAACACCCCCCACCCCCACCCCCCACCCCCTTCCACAACCAAAGAAAAAAACCCCAGAAACCCATAACAATTAACACCCAAAACCCATAATCACTAAAAAATTATATATATAATTTGCAGTTCCCAAAGTATATCAGCATCTTCTTGCCTTCTTCTCTCTTCCCCTCAGCTCACTCCTCCACCCCACCCAACCACTCAAATCTCTTGAATGTCACAGATCTATCTATTGTTTGATAATGTATCCTGTTGTATTGTATAGCTGACTCATGTAAAAGTAAAACATCATTTTCTTGAATTTACTTTCATTTCCCAATATGAACAAGAATCTTACTCGCTTAATTTCTTCTAGATCTTTACACATCATTTGCACTTTCAATCTTTAGCATTTTCCCACCTTAAAAATCTTGTCTTTCCTCGTATTTTTATTTGTTTGCTGCATCATTCTTGATTATGCTGTATGAGTATAATGAAGCGGACAATGCGGCCATTGTTCAGCGTGCTACTTCTTATTGCAGTGGCAGCTACACTTGCTGTTCGAATTAGCCTTCGTTATAGCTCCATTGAGCTGAAAAATGATTACTCTTTTACTGGTAAAGCTCAAAAACCAGTACTGAATGAGACACTTTTGAAGTATGCAGCTATTGATATAGGGGAACCCCAGTTGAGAAAAGGGGTTGAGGAGTTATTGGAAGGGAATTTCAGAGGGCATAATCGTCATAGATCATTCTTGTCTTCTGGTAAATATCGTATAGATATAAGGCCTAGGACAGCTAGAGGGATACCGGTGCAGCTCCGGTCGCCGGAGTTTTATCGTGTTTGGCAGAGTTTTAGGAGGCATTTGCAAGATTGGCTTAGAATTAGGAGGGTTTATAAGGATGATGTGATGGAGGATTTGGTGAAAACAGTTAATGGTAAAATGGGGTTAGAGAAGAGATATGAATCTTGTGCTGTTGTAGGGAACAGTGGGATTTTGTTAGAGAGTGTTTATGGAGAGTTAATTGATAGTCATGAAGCTGTAATTCGATTGAACAATGCGAAAACTGGAGGGTTTGAACATAGAGTAGGTTCAAAGACTACTATTTCATTTGTGAATAGTAATATTTTGCATCTTTGTGCAAGGAGAGAAGGTTGTTTTTGTCATCCATATGGAGTTAATGTGGCTTTAGTAATGTATATATGTCAGCCTGTGCATTTCTTGGATTACATGGTGTGTAATTCTTCACATAAAGCGCCATTAGTTGTCACTGATCCGCGCTTTGACATGTTGTGTGCTAAGATTGTGAAGTATTATTCGTCGAAACGATTTGTGGAGGAAACTGGGAAGCCTCTTCAAGAATGGGCTCCTGCTCATGATGGAGCTAATTTTCATTACTCTTCTGGTTTTCAAGCTGTGATGCTTGCTTTAGGTGTTTGCGAGAAAGTTAGCATTTTTGGGTTCGGGAAATCTGCTTCAGCTAAGCATCATTATCATACGAATCAGAGGGCTGAGCTGAAGTTGCATGACTATGATTCAGAGTATGATTTCTACCGCGATTTGGTGGAGAGACCGCAGGTAATACCATTCATCTCGGACAAGTTCAAGTGTCCGCCTATTTCTATATACCAGTGACTTTTCCACTACTTTAAAGTGAGAGATTGATAGATTGTATGCTAAGTGCACTTTTTCCTGTTTATCTTGTATCAGTATTCTTCCATGGGTAATACAAGGAGGAAATGTTGTCAAATTTTAATTGTAGGTTATGCAGGTTGTTTGGGGTACAGGTCAATTGTATAATTAAATCACAAAAAATGAATGAAATCTTTGGTGTATTTCTTTTTATTAAGTATATAGTTCAATGAATTGCATCTTTTGGTCTTTATTACTAGTATAAGAATTTGAAAAAACATATTGGCACACAAATAAAAACGGACTTAAACTTTGATATTAACAGCCAAACAATCTAAGTTGCTCGGACTCTTCAAAAACGTCTATGGGTGCGTGTCGGATCCTCCAAAAATAGTGTCTTTTTGAAGGATCCGACACGGGTGCGGCAACGTTTTTGAAGAGTTCGAGCAACTTAGCAAACGATGGCATTGTTGTGTACTCTTATGACATGTATTTGGGACACTTACGTACAAACTAGACTCAAGTCAAGGTATGTGTCTCCTTATGCATGTTGGCTGGAAAAGAGTGAAGTATGAAGGCCTAGTACGACCAATGGATTGATAATTTATGTAGTCAGAACTGGAATCTACCAATAGCACGTCTTTTAGATCCATGTGCTGCAAAGCTCCCATAGAGACAAGGGAAAGATTGAGCAATCATTGATTAAAGCATTCATGGAGACTAACCATATATTGCTGGATTTTTCTTGAGAAGGTAAGTAAGTAAAAGCGTTATTGGCTTATTGCAGAAGTTAGACCAGCACTAAGATTGTAGAGATCAGTTAAAGCAGTTGGATTCCATGTACCGAAAAGATTTTAGCTGATAAGCTAATAAAATCTACCAATTACTCTTCTCTGTATAACCATATAATGCTGGATTTTGATACTATCTACCTATGTTTGGGTGTGCATTGCTCTCTCGGAGGTTGCTTATTTGTCTCTTCTGTCCCAGTTGTTGTTGATTTGGCTGTTAACTATGTCTTTTGTGCCTAGTAGGTGCTTTAAATTTTTATTGGAATTGTCTATTCTCTGTTTTGTTAGTTGTATATGGAATTTGACCACAATGAGATTGCTTTATTAGAATTATCTTGTGGATTCTGCAAGATGTCACCGTTCTGAAAGTGTATGCAACTGATATGACATTGGAGTAATCCAAGAAGTGGATGTTTCATTTTGCGTTGTCCTCAGTCATTTCCAGTCATAACTTATTTAAGTTGTTTCCTTTGCTTCAATTATTGTATTATTTGCCGTTGCTACTCTTCTCTTCTTTGTTGTTTTCAGCATGACTTTTTCACTATGTATTTGTTTTATATACTAGTAGTTTTTTTTACATGTTTTACTTGAGCTGAGGGTCGATTAGAAACAACCTCTCTACCCTCACAAGGCAGGGGTAAGGCTGCATATACACCACCCTCCCTAGACCCCACTCGTGGGATTACACTGATATGTTGTTGTAAATAACTTATTTTAGTCAATGACAAAGGATTCTGTAGGGTTGTGTTCTTTGTTCCACTGTTCTATACTACTCAGAGTAGATTGTGAGCCTCCCACTTAAAGAAAAGGGAAAAAAGAAAGAGAAAAAGCGGAAGAAAGAACAGAGCATTTGCTCTCCCACAGGCCAAGTATTGACAGAAGGCATGAAAGGATTTTACTTTTTAGCATCTAGTCCCTCTTTCTATTTTATTTACTTCTCGAGCCAAACAGTTTGTGTCAGCCATGAAAACACTGATACAGATACCCTATTCACATTCCTACAAATTTGACACTATTATTTTTGCAAGGAAGCTACATTCTGGCTTTCCATCTCTTTAAGTCAGTCGTAGTTAACTGAGTCAGCTAGTCTTAAATAAATATATAGTTTGCTGCAATTAACTGGACGGGCATATTTGAAACGAAGAAACCCCACTACATAACACTAAACACCTGCAATTATTTGTTCAGCTTCAAACAAGAACTTTCATCAGCCTCATTTAAGTATGATACAAACATTTAGCATCCTTTAACCAAACAAAGCTCTACTATAATCCCTTAACCCTGATAAGCGATGGCAAAATATCTATGTGCACACTATTGTGGTTTTCAATTTAGTTTTGTCCTTTTGCATTTGGTCCTGAATACTCGGGCTCAGCTGTATCGTACTCTATGTCCTGTTCCTCAAACTTCACTGCCACCAAGAACCTTATACCCACCTTTACAAAACAGAATATGGAAAAGGTCAATGAACCAATTTAAAATCTTTAAACCACAAGACAAACTTGTCTTTAGCATTTGAGTAATCCCTTTGGATCATAAACTGCATATTTGTCATATTCTAGTGGAATATCTTTGTGCAAGACTGGAATCAGCCAACTATGTGGACTGTGGTACTACGGTATCATCCTTATAGACAAAATTCCCTGAGTCGATGATGTTGTTTAACCCTTCCTAAACCCTTTACTCCATTTTTCTTCTCTTCTAAATATTTGGTGTTATCTGTCCAGCTTTAGGTATAAATTAGATATTTCTGTGAAACCTATGCCCTAAGTTGTGATAACTCCTTGATTTCTTTTCCAATTATAGCAAATAGCCAAATCAAAGAAACCTTACTGGCCTATCGACAGTTGTGAGACCATATCTACCAGATTCCTTTAGACATTCCAAAAAGACCACAAATCTTCCAAACTGAATGCATGAGTGACCATAGTTGCAGTATAGCATACAAAAAAACTTAACAATACTCCGTACTACTGTTAGACTTCTTTCATCCTCATGCAGGTCACAGGCAGGCAAGGGTATTAACTGGAGCTGGCATAGTTCTCATGCACAAGGAAAGAAGATGATTGTATAGCAGCTGAAGCATACGCGGAAAAATCATTTGGTTAAAGTTAGTTAGGACTTGTGCCAGCTCAGATTAGTTTTTGTAAGTTTACATAGATGAGTTGAGAGCTTGCAACTTTACCTTTGGTAGTTAGAAGCACTTTAGCACAGTATATACATGATGCTTATTTTGCACAAGATGTGAGGAGAATGAAGAAAGCCATTACTCAATTTCTCTTTCAATCCCAACATATTACTCTCTCTTGCTATTTACTTTTGATTGCAGCTTTTGATTAAAAGAGTTTTGTAATCAGTCGTTGTTGAGGCCCAGAGTTATTTAGTGAAGTTGGGGTTAAATCCTGTAGAGATAGAGGTCGTGGTTTTTTACACCTTTTTGAGCCGGGTGTTTTTCACGTAAAAATCATTGTGTTCTTTACTTTTACTGCTTTCTTGGAACACATCAGTGGAGCACGTCAGGCAACCCGTTCCATCGATAAGCAACAGTTAGGCAAAAATAAGATAATCAATAGGGCACGAATTCTTAACAAGTGATATCAGAGCCAGGTTGTCTTAAAAAGGGCTAGCACCAAGACAAAGTTCAATATGATGAATTCTGCATTACCTACTGGCTACTGCGAAGGACAAGACATCAATAGGCCTCCACTTTTCAATGGACAATACTACTCAGGATGGAAAAAAAAGATGAAAGATTTTCTTCAGGCTGTTGACTACGAACTCTGGAATAGAATTATTGATGGACCTCAATACCTCATGAAGAAGGATGCTGAAAATAAGGATGTATTAAAAGACAAGAGTGAGTATGATAAGGCCGACTTTAAGATGCTTGGAAAGAATGCAAAAGCTAAGTATATTCTTATTTGCGGACTTGGACCAGATGAATATAACAGGATCTCAGGTTGCACCACTGCAAAACAAATTTGGGAGACTCTTGCAAACACATATGAGAAAAACATGAATACCTTAGAGAAAAATAAAGGAATTAAGGATAAGTCAATAGCACTAACAGAGTCTGACAGCGTAGAATCAGATTTGGATAATAGAAAGCTTACCAAGAATTTCAAAAGGTATTTTAAGGAAGAAAAACGGCAGAACAAAAGAGGAACGAGTAGAAGGTGTTGTTCCAACTATAAGTCTCAAACTGGTTGTTTCAAGTATGAAGATACAGATCACATGATCAGGGATTGTCCATTGTGGAAAATTGAGAAAAAAATGTAAGAGCTGAAAAAGAGAAATCTTACTCCAAAAGGAAGGAATCATTTGCTACGATGGTTGCATGGGGATCAAGCTCAGAAGAATCTGATGATGATGGAGTTGATGAAAGTGCACTTATGGCTATAGGTGACTCAGACATGGAAGAAAAGGAAGTAAAATCTGAGGTAAGTATACTTGATCTTAAAGATAAATTGCATCTTTGTTCTAAGAAAAGACTAATTCCCTTGATGAACGCATTGATTGATGATTTTTACGAGCTCACGTCTGAAAGGGATCAGTTATTCAATGCTTTTTCAAGTCTAAAGTTTGATTACATTGATCTTGAAACTTGCAAAAATGTCATTGTTACAGAAAACTGCACCCTAAAGGAACAGGTTGGTCAACTTGGTTCATCAAACCTAGATCTAAAATCAGAAATTTTAAAGTTGTCAATTACTGAAAAGAAAAAGGAGCCATGAGTGAAAGTCATCAAAGAATTGAGTCTGAACTTAAACAAAGAAAAGATGAATTGTTTTGTCAAAGAGAAAAGGTTAGAAAGCTAACTCAAGAAAACTCTAAGATAAAACTTGATCTTGAAAGAGCTAACCGATGGACCAAGTCATCTAGAATTGTTAATCATCTAAGTAGTAGGACTCAAAATGAGAGGGTTGTCATAGGTTTTCACAAAGAAACTATTTCCTACAAAGATTTATGTTATATTTGTGGAAAACTAGGACACTTAACCACTGAATGTCCTGTTGCTACCAAAAGCAGATCCAACAGTCTAAATCTGACAAATAAACTATCTCAGACCAAGAAAAGGATAACTAAACCTGGTCAGAGAAACAGGTCACGTAACCTATTGCCTGCATGGGCTAGAAGAAATCTGATTCATCCATTTACTCATAAGAAAGGACCCAAGCTTGTCTGGGTGCCTAATGTTAACCCCTAATTTATTTTGCAGGTGAGAGTGAAAGGAGGCAAGAAAAATTTGTGCATAAATAAAGCTTGCTTAAGGCATAAGACTAGAAGAAAATAAAGTTTCTTTCACTCACCACATTTAAAGGGGGAATGGACCATTAGAAAGATGACCAGATTTGTAGTGCTCGTGTAAGGGGGAAGCAAGGGAGATTTAAAAAAAATAAATTAAGAGGATCACAATGAAACTGATGAGCATGCACAGGAATATGTTGTACTATCTGGTCTAACTGTTGTACAGACTAAGGGCATATTGACAAGGGAACAACAAATAAAGAAATGGATGCATCAATTAAACCAACACAAGTTGCTGGTAATTTTGTTGGTAATTTATAAGAATTGGTGTTGTCAAAAGTATCTTGAGATATCCCATGGGAATCAATGGCTTGAGACTACGGTATCTAAAGGAAAGCAATTTCACTCTTGAGGGCTATAAAAATGTTGACTATGTAAGCACCAAAGGCACTAAGTAGAGAACATTTTGAAAGGAATAGGTTAGACTTGGGGATGATTAAAATTGCATGAACTCCCTTCAATGATTGACTAGAATAATCATTTTTTTAATCTTATTAGATAAAAAGTTATTCTATTCAGTCTTGCACATTTAGTTGTGTGTCCTAATTCCAGATTTTTGACTTTTCTAACCTAATTTTGTATTAGATTGTGCAGAAAAATAAGTACAAGCAAGAAATTGTGACCACAAAGTTCTTCTTATCAGGTATGTTCTTCACTGACATAAGTATAGGCTTTCTAAGTTGAAACAATTGAGCATTCAATTCCTCATACTTCATTCTCCCCTTGTCTTATAAACTGACGAATTGGTTGACCAAACTTTTTTTGATTCTCTCCAAATGGTTGTGCACAAATATGTTAATCCTACACCAGAAATTCCTTCTTCTCCCTCAACCAAAATATCAGTTATGTACCATGGATTTGCCAAGCTTGATCATCAATCACATGCAACAAAAGTTTTCTGAGAAATGAAAAGGGATATGATCTCCCTTTTAGTTCCCAATTGGTTATTTTTTTTGGATTTCTCAGTCCTAGTTCAGGTTGACTTAAAAAACAACAATAGATATTCTTGCACAGATGAATCATGTTGCTCTATCAGTTTCAATAAGGAGGGCTAGCACTAAAAAAAATTGAAAAAAAAATGATTTGGCTAAAAAACAAAATATCTGAACTTGAAGCTGCACAAGACAGTCCTTCAAGCTTGGATCATGACTTTGAAGCTTGAACTTAATTAAGTGAGGGATGAAAATGTTGAAGTCATTCGTCAATTGACACAGTTGATATCATTTGTTCCTCTTTTCTCTTCACTATTTGTATCCTTAGCCATGTTCCACCTTTATACCATATTTTTTTGATTAATGTTCAGTTGTTTTTCTTTGTTCAGTACTAGCTTAGGTTAATGTGGAATATGCTCTGTCAGTTAAATAAAATGGTTATCTTTGCTAAATTGACTTATTTTTGTTCTCTTTAATATATTACTATGTTGGCTAGAGTCTTTGTCTGATTGTTTTAGTGATAGCCCTAGTGGCCATGAATAGCATAACAAATCACTTTAGCTAGTATATTATTGCATTGAAATGGTTTTTCGATGATGCCAAAAGGGGGAAGATAATAGAGTTGTGCAATGTTTATAACCCATTGACTAACTTATTTCATTCTAGTGTTTTATACTTTAGTGCTTACAGGTAAGATGGTTGAATGCACAAGACAAAAGGTTTTTCATCATCAAAAAGGAAAAATTTATTGGGTACTATGTAATTTTGATGATTGACAAACTGACATTGAATGAAACATGTTACTTGAGTTGGACAAGAGGGTTTTCATCATCCAAAAGGGGAAATTTGTTGGGTACTATATAGTTTTGATGATTGACAAACTGACACATGAATGAAACATGTTACTTGAGTTGGTCCACGCATAGGAAAATAGATTTTCAGTTTTACTGATAGATGCAGACAAGATTAATTAAAGACAAGAACAAATAAGCAAGCCTGATTCTGATATACTCAAGTTACCGATCATGTGGGAAATATAACAATTTGAATTTGATTCAAACACTTAATGATAAGGGAAAGCAATTTGAGTTGAAAAATGAGTCCTACGTGAAGAAGGAGTTTCACTTCTGAGTATATCTTGAAGAGTCCTATTTGTGGGAGGAGAAAGATTCTGATAAATAAACATGTGCTGATTTAAAAGAGTTGGAGTTTTACTACAACACTAAGGAGACAAGAGTTGGAATTAAAGAAAGAGTCTCACTTGAAGTAGAACTCTATGCAATGAGAGTTCTAATTAAAGGAGGGGTTTGAAATAAAGAATGACTCTTTGAAGAGGTGTGCTTAAATAAAAGATGCATCAGTCAAAATAATTCACACACTTACAAAGCAGAAAAAGACAATCGACAGATTGACTTCACGAAGTGCTACTCAATCACTGAAGAAACACATTGAAGAACCTGGTCCTAAGTATAGAATCTAGCTAAGAGTTTTAGCGTTGATTTTTAGAGTTGTTCATTATGTTTGAACTATTGATGTAATATTAGTTTCAGTGTGTTATAAACTGAATTAGGAGCTAGTCTTTGAGTTGGGAAAACTCAGAGATTTTTGAAAAGCATACCTTGGGAGGTGTGTGTAGTTAGGAATTAGAGTTTATAATTCCTAGTTGTTGAGTTATAGGGATTAGAGTTTATAATTCCTATTTCTTGGTTAAAAGAGTTTTGTAATCAGTCGTTGTTGAGGCCCAGAGTTATTTAGTGAAGTTGGGGCTAAATCCTGTAGAGGTACAGGTCGTGATTTTTTACACCTTTTTGAGTCGGGTGTTTTCCATGTAAAAGTCATTGTGTTCTTTACTTTCTGTTTTACTATTTCCTTGGAACACGTCAGTGGAACACGTCAGGCAATCCGTTCCATTGATAAGCAACAGTTAGGCAAAAATAAGATAATCAGTAGGGCACGAATTCTTAACAGAATGTGATTCGTATGTACTGGTTATCTTCTTGTTCTTTCTCGGCTTTTGCTTGCGATTAAGTTACTCTGACTTTGAATGATTGAATTTGAGAATTTTGAAGTTTAGATAATCAGATTCATCAATTGTATTTCATCACAAACAAATTCATGTCAGTAGAATCAAATAATGAGGTTTCACTTTAACTTACATTGCCATCTTTCCTTGCTGTTTGAGATAGAATCTAAGCTTTTTCCTTTGAAAATTTTGATAAGCATTGATACTAATTGCTTTAATCTGCCAAGAATAGGGAATAAGTGCGGGTATTCAAATAATATGATCGGCTAGCCATAGCCGCATATCAGCTACGTTCAATGTGGAATTATTGTTGGATTGGATCTATTGGGGAAACTAAAGTTGCTACTTTACACAAGAGCCAAACAAGCACATGATGAATCCTTATCAAATCTAACATCCAAGAACATAGTCAAATCAAAGCCATTAGTTTCCTTTAACCAAACAAAGATACTACAAGTCCACATAACATTCTAATGGTCTTTCATGTACTCCAGCAAAAATATAGTGGCAAATTTATATATATCCCACTATTATTGAAAATATTTTAGAGTTATCCTTTCATATTCTTCTGCGATTAATACCCTTATCCTACTTTAGTTGTCCTCGACTCTAACAGAGGTCCAATATGAATAAATGAGCTCTGAACCCAATCAAAAATTGACATAATGTATATGTCCAAATACTGTTAAAACAAAAATATAAGTCGATAGAGGAATATGGACCTTTTCCTGAATTATATTTACACATGAAATATCCACTATAACAAGATTATATTTTGATTGGATTCAGAACTCTCAAATATATGAGACCCCTTGAAAATTAGAGATATCAATGTCTGAAAAATATAACAAATGATAATTTTAAAACATTTCCAATAACTGGTAAATTTTAAAATATAACAGAAGTTTCTTAAGCAAAAGTCATTTTTAAAGTTTCTTTTAATCGAGATTAAAAGTTCAAGATCACCCCTTCCGATAACATCCTGCACAGATTTTTTCTTGAAGAAGAGTAAAGTCAAGTGAGTCCATCATGTTTTAAGGAAATGCCATAATTTTAGTATACAAAAACCCACTGCAAACCAAAGTATTGATGTCCAATAAGGTCGACCCAAGAAAATAAATTAAATAGAGAAATGGAAACCTGGTTCTTTTCTTTTTCTTTTTCTTCCGACAAAACATAGTGGAGATTGGAACCCCTCCTTCTTGACCATTATTATTTTCAAATTTAGAGAAAAAAAAAAAAACCAAATATATATATTTAGCAATTTTCTTTAGTTTCATCAGACCTAGTCAAGCCCACTCCAAGAGAAAATATTCCCATTGCATTTCAGCGGTAACGATTTACTTTTTCTCGTCGATACATACATAAATTATATTGATCATACAAGGTGCTTATATACATATTATTAAGGGCGGAGTTACAGTGCTTTATGAGGATTCGGCCGAACCACTAACGTTTGCGTAGATCCTATACTTGTAATTGAAATATTCGGAAAAGTTATATAACTATATGTGTCCGAACCCACATACAAATGCAATTTGTTGGTCAAGTGGTAACGCGTCACATGTGAAAGCCCTGCGTCCTTGAGATGGGGGTCTGAACCCCACTAAACACAAGCATTTTTGCCTTTTTGCTCTTTAGTGTTTAAACACCATGTCACCAACTGCACGTTTTTTCTAACTATTTTTATTTGCTTTTCCAAAATTTGTACACTTTTTTATTTAAAAAAAAAACAAAAACATAAACTAATAATTAAAGAAAGGGAAAGAAAACGTGTTTACCCAAAACATATCTTGGTTTTCTTCAAACCACGAATTACACTCGTCGTCACTATAGTTAGCTCGTTGGTTTTGAAATTCAGAACTCACAGACTTTAAATCTTAACTTCATCTCTGCATATTATACATGAATTATACACATATCATATATGTGTTGAATATTTTTAATTTAAGCGATTGGAAGAATGACTATTTAATTTAATTCTTTCTAATTTATTTTTTAAAGTCCATTGAAGTTAATGTTGAAAATCAAAGTCTTGTATGCAAAAAGACTATATCATCAACTGTTCATGAGTGATGAGTCGTTGGTCTCTTTTAGGGTAATCATGTTCTAGCAAAAAGTTGTGGTCCAGCAACTAATGATATGATTCACCCCCTAACTTGGGGTAAAAATTACATAAAAAAGTGGATATATTTCTTTAGTTGAGACCCTCCAAATTGGACTAGGAAAATATATTTTCTATATATAAAAATTATCTGTTCCAACTTCCCCAACTAAGGTGTGATAAAAAGTAAGTACACACTAGCTAGTGGCTGATATATAATACATGTTGGGACTTTATTGATAGTATATCCCAAACTAAAATGCAGGCAAAAGTTTCTGACTTTCACTTTAACTAAGATAGTACACATTCCCACTTAGCAGAGAGACAAAAATTAACGTCAAAAGTTAATGAATTAGAGTGCTTAATCAATATTTTATGTTCATAAATTGTCAAATAAACCTACAGAAATGGGAAAAAAAACTGTACTAGTGGACTGGAGGGTTAGGGAGCTATCAATTTTTGCCCCTATAAATGTAGATTTTGTTTTAAGACGTACGTAATTCATTGGATGAGTTCATATTCAGTATGAGACATCAGACATAAAAGATAAAATTCCTCATGCAAATTGCAAAAGATCACGTGAGAACAACATAATTTATCGAATAAAACTATACTCTTTCGAATACTTTGTGCTTTTATATGAGGTAAATCTGTCACACAATTAAACTCAATTCATTACAATATGGAATATTACAAGTTAGCAATGAAGCTGATAAATTTACTCCAATAAACCTATTAGCTAGTAGTATAGCCAAAGAGAAAATTCACCTGCTTCATGCACTTCAATGTTTTATAAGGTCATCAACCTTATTGTTACATTACACAAATTAGTAACAAAAAGAAAAAAACCCAGCTCTGTATATCTAAGTAATACTACTTATTAAATGATCACCACCATGCTAATGCTCCTCAACAAACCCCTCCCTTCCTGAGATTTTTTTGTTGCTGAGCAATTGCCAGGGCTACACCATATTCATCAAACACTCACACACAAAAAAACAAAAACAAACAAGATATTTAAGTAACATACACTTTGTTAGTGTAAATAATTTTCACACAATCAGGTCAATTTTACCTGTCGTTCTACCAGGTAACGTATCTTGTTTTAATTTTTTTCAAATCCCATATTGTCGACCCGATGATATGAAAAATATTTACACTGATAGTGTATAAAACTTAAACTCCTAATAAAAGGACCTTAATTTATCCACTTATGTGAACTCCAACTCCAAGAGTAGTCAAGAATTTCATTTGAGTTATAGCAAGGGAGAAATTCTTGATTACTCTTGAAGAATAACTTTTATCTTCTCAATTAACTTCATCATCATCATCATCACTAGATCCACCAGTACTAACACAATACTCCTTACAATTATCTTCAAATCCATCAAGAGGAGAATGGCCTTTGCCAAATGACCTAATATGATCTTTAAGTGACCTCTTATGCTTAAAATCAGAACCACAAGTGCAATACCACAACTTGCCACAATTCTTCTCATGTGTCCTCCAATCACCTTTCACTGCAAATGTCTTGCCACATTTCCTACAACTAAATGCTTTTGCACCATGCTTCCTCTTGTAATGTGTTTGAAGGGTCCTAAAATCTTTTAATGGCTTTGCCCTTGGATGGTTGATGTTGTTCTTGCAGCCATGAGCACAGCAATAGCATGGTAGCCTCAGCATTGCTGCTGGCTGTGTTCCTCTAAGTGATTCTGGTCCTTTTCTATATTCAGAACCATGTCCCCACATGTGCATCTGCAAATGTTAACCATTTTTTTTTTTTAAAACAATCAGGTCACCTAAAAGATAATTTATAAATAGTCCTTCATAATAAATGAGATTAGTAACGTGGAAAATTAACCTTAAAATAGATTAAGATCTACACATTATCAGACATAATCGGTGTGTACAAGTTAAACTCAGACAGAAGGAAGCTTCTCAATTTCTTTTTGAGTTTAAACTTCTGTAAACTCAAAACATGGAAAAGAAATACTATGTTTTATATTATCAAATCATTTATATGATAATTATATATCACCGTTCATAATAAAAGAAATGGAAAACTAAGTAACTTGCTATAATAAAATAAAATCATTACATCACTTATCACTATATAGACACCATCAACGTATATAAGTTAAATTGTCTCTTTTACTTATTTTTTACTTTATTTTGTTGGAGTAGTTCTAGTACGTTTAGACCCTGTAATTGCATTAGAAAATTCATTAAATATGTGTAAATGTTAATTACGATCCTAATAATTAAACAAGTTATGAGTTCGATGACATTCAGAATTCATAAACTTTAAATTCTGACTGTGCATCTGAGCCAAACTGCACTTAGCAATTGAGCTCAAATTTTTGAATCAAAGTTTGGGAGTGGTAGGGAAGAGGGAACAAATTAAAGTTTTATTTTGATTTCAAGAACATTTTCAACTTAAAATACATTCTTTGGAATTAGTAAAGATTTGCTACTGACAATGAGTAATTTTTAACATCCCACAAGAACAAAAAGGGCAATTAGATAAAAAGAGAAAGAGATGGGGCATATCCTAAGAGAAAGGAATTGAAGTGGACCAGTAAAATTTAAAAAATTACTGAAATTTGAGCTCCTAAAGTGAGCTTGAATTTATTACTAAATCACAATATGTTTGTGTGTATCCTAATTTATGATCGGTTTTAGGGAGATTATGGAAATTAATAGAAATTCATAACATTACATATAGAAAGAAAAATTAAAAGCTGCCTAATTAAAATGCTTAAAGAACATCTCATTTTTTTGAACTACAAAACCACACACAATATTAGTAATTAGTATTACTTTCCAAAGTAGTGTATGCTTAAAGGAGTTGTGGAGATGTACACATTATACTTATTTTCTTTTTATGTTATACTTATTATTTTATTTTTAAAAAACGAAGGGTCTTAATTAATTTGGAAAGGTGCTATTGTGGTAGCTTAAGTTATTTTTTTTAATTATTGCATTTAAGGTAACATTTATCTGCTTATGGAAACTCAATCAAATAAGAGCAATCTTAATGGTTTTGACATTATTAGAAAGAGTAATGATAAAATGCTTCACCACCAACAGCTTAACTATCCAATTCGACACTATTTAACGAATAAAAAACAAGGAGCAAGAAATAAGAATGATCATATCTTTGACTAATAGAAGGAGGTGCACGAGTTAATTAAAAGTTATTAGAGTTTGAAAAAAGAATAAAATGTTTTTTTCTTTTTAATTAATCATTCACATCCTGACTTTACTTCCTGTGATGACGGGAGATTTGGCATGACCCCTACCTTATTATCGTATTGAACGTAAATGGAGAAAAATGTATTAATCATTTAATTCAGCATACTAAAACAAAAACCCAAAAATATTTGTAAACCTTCTTATGCATGATTAATTTCATTGTATTTTTGTTAGCATAGTGGTGTTCATGATTAATTAAGTAATTAGTATAAAAAAGGTTAATGTGAATTATGATTCTAGAGTCAGTAACTCTAAAATAAGATTGTCGAGAAGAAATTTAAGAGTTCAGTTGAAGCCCTAGATTCCCCTAAATAAAAGATGAGTCGAGAATTAAAAAAAAAAAAAAAAACTGTCCACCCAACTAATTAAACTCAAAATAGCTGACCGGTGTACAACATATGTATAATCGATATATAATATGTGTATTATGATGTACAACTAATGTATAATTATATGTATACTAACTAGAAAACAAACAGTAAACTTGCCCGGCTGAAGATCCCTAAAGAAATTGAGAAGCATGATGAAAAATTCATGACTAACCTGCATGTTGTTGTACCTATTAAAGGTCTTGTTGCAAATATTACAGGCAAATTGCATGGGACCAACAAGAATTTGTGCTGGTGTTGGGATCCAAAACCTACTCTCACTGTTGAAATTGCAACCTTTATTAATAATAGTACTAGTATTTTTCTCCTTATTTTCTTCTTCCTTGTTGAAGTTAAAAGGCTTTGCTTCATCAACATCAGGAAGCCCTATATGCAAAGACACTTTAACTTTCTCCATATTTTCTTCCTTCACTTGATAATCTTCCTCCTTCTTCTCCGTTTTCGGATCGGTTAATTTGCTAAGAAGAGGCAAACATTGAATTGTTTGATTAATATTGTAAATATTTTCTTCTACTTGTTGTGATGGATTGTGAAGGAGAGGAAGTTTCAAGAAAGTAGTCATGGGATTTGTTGGCTCATGATTAATTAGTATGGATGAAGAGGAAGAGGAAGAAGAAGGTGAAGGAGATAAAGAAGAATTATTAGATGATGGTTTTAACCATTCAATGAAATTATTTGGAGCTTGAAAGCAAACATCCATGTCTTGATGATGAACATGGAAGTTAATATTTCTTATTCCCATCTTGAGAGTAATTAAGAGAGAAGTAATTAATAACAACTCTCTCTTCAATTTGAGAGTTTCTCTCTTAGATCATGGTTAATTATAGTGGCTTTTTATTTGGACTTTATGTGGGAAAAGCACCACTTAAGTTTGATTTATGAAAAGTGGTTTGGTTTGTCTTTTAAGAACTTTTCTTGTTTTGTTTTCCTCTCTTTTCTTCGTTCCTGAGGTTTTAATTTGGTCTCACATAGAATTGAGGGTTGGGGGTGGGGGGTGTTGGTTAGTGGTGGAGTTAGAGTTAGATAATGACATACAAATATGTGGCTCACTATTGAAGGAGATCGAATCCTATAATAGTTACTAGGTTTTCAACTTTTATATTGCAAATAACTTTTACATTATTAATTGAGTTTAAGCTATACTCATTGTTAACATAATTTCTATACCATCAGGTTATAGTTAATTGTTGTAACAGGTAACGTTTTAAGGAGAATTACCTATCGTATTACGTATATATGTCCTTAAGGCGGTATTCTTTAATAATTAAAATAGTATTATATTGATGATGTATATTACTTAAATGCATTTTAATTTATCGTGTTGGATAAATATATCTAATATTGAACGTTATTAATTCCGTCTCATGAATGTTACATGTAATTTTTATCTGATGTGATAGTATAAAAATTATTAAATCTCTAATAGTTGTAGTATATAGAATTAACAATATTATGTCAAAAGTAGTTTATTTTTTCATTTATTGTTCGATAAATCTGCATTGAAGTCTGATGATTAAATATGAATTTCCTCGCTCATTTCTTGTGACGACGCTTCCAAACCCAAAACTGTGATGAAGACCTGAGGATAAAGAGATCTAAACCATCCCACCCACGACAACTCGTGTTGGTATGATCTTGTACACCTTAATGCAACGATTAGGAAATAGCTTAATTAGTCAATACCTAAAAGGAAAAACTAATTCATAAAATAGATGTATTAAAAGTCATATGCAGATTGCAAAGACTGCAACAAATATGAAGATATTCAAAAGAAGCTGCTGAGTGCTGAGAGTGAGTATTAATGCCATTCACCCAATTATTTCAATATTAAAATCCAGATAGAAATAATATATGTTGTACTATATGATACATCTCTTTTTCTATAGTATATATTTGCTGACCTACGAAAGAATGTCGGGAATTTAAGATTACGTGCAACTCTACAATTTTAAAATAAAAAATAGAAAATTCAGCCGAAATATTCATATTGAGATCGGGTAAAATTTATAAAAAATAGTATGCTGCTGTAGGGATTCGAACCAAAAAAGCTAGATACAAGAGTCACATCTTCAAGCCACTACATCCAACCATATGTTTGTTTACTAGGTGTATTTTAATAAATTATACTACCATTTATTTTGTGTTTTTTATATAATTATACCTAATCTATGTCTAGTTTAGTGGGTGTCGGAGCACCCCAAAATTACACGTGGGTCCGCCCCTGCGCTTCCTTCATCAACTCTTTTGTAGTATTTACTTTTTAAAAGGAAAAAATGACTCAAATATGTCATCGAACTATTAGAAATGACTCATCTATAATCTGTGGCATACTTTATAAGTTTGACGCATCTATGCCACCGTCTTTAAAAGTTTGTCTCATCTATACGATCATTATTTTGCAACGGCGGTTTGGCAAAGCTATTTTTGCCGCATGCTCTTATTTGAATACCACATCACCAAATCTAAATAACCAATATTATTTAAAATAAAAATAAAAAATCATTATTTAAAATAAAAATAAAAAATCAGACTCATTAAAATAAAATTCAACACAATTAATAAGTCTTTTATTTTTAATAAGACCGATTTCTATTATTAATAATACGTCTGATTTCTATTTTAATGATGTATAATTAAATTTTATTTAGTAACCACGTCATTTCTCTGCATTTTCATCCAGTCAAGATTAATAAAAATTAAAAAGTTAACATTTTACGGCTATAACAATCAAGGCCTTTTGAAATTGAGTTTTCTCATGTAGTGTTATTTTATATATGCTTATCATAATATTTCGCTATAATAATCAAAAAGTATACAACAAAGAAAATCATTATAAAGAAGTTTTGACTGTAATTTGTAATCCTGAATGGTAATTAATCTACTATAATAGCTACTACGTTAATGTAATTGTTATTGTATAATGCATAGTAATAACTTTTAATTTTATGTAACCATAATTAATAAGGTCTTTCTCCAATTCAATTTGAAATGTAAAGGGAATGCGACAAAAGCTGCTTTGTCAAAATCATTATGACGAGTTTTTAGAGCCATTGTGCCTTATTACTTTCAAATTACGTCATAATTAGTTTTTTCTTTCTCTTTTAAGAAATAAAAATGAAAAAGGATAATCATAGTTTCTCTTTTGAGTCAAGCCTGCGACTATTTAAAACAGGCTTTTTACCCATAAAAATAAGGTTGGCATACATCTTATCATCTATGTACTTCATATATTTATTCGATCCGGATTTCGGCCCCTCAGAAAAAATTACATAATATACATAAGGTTAAAAAGAAAATCATAATTCGATCCGGATTTCGGTCCCTCAGAAAAAATTACAGAATATACATAAGATTAAAAAGAAAATCATATACATATAAGAGATGATGAATCCCCTTGACTTCTTTTATGTGTTTACTTTTTATAATTTAAATTCTTTAATTAAAATTCCATCTCCGCAGTTGGGTATATTGTTGTTGTTGATGGCCATAATTGAAGCTTTAAGTGAACAGTTGAGGTCTAGGTTTAATAAAATTAAACGACAAGATATCATGAAACCGGATTTTCAGGAGATCAAAAAAGAATAGTCACCTTTTCTTTTTTTCTCTTTTTCTTTTTATGAATAGTAGTCCTGGTATAACCGGTGAAGTTATTGTTATGTGATCATAATTTCACAAGTTCAAGCTATGAAAATAGTTTCTTGCAGAAATGTAACGTGAGGCTGCGTTCAATTGACTCTTGTCGGGTTCTTTCTAAAATTTCACACGTAATAGAGCTTTAGTGCACCGGACTTCCCTCCACACTTTTTCTTTTTCTTCACCACTATTTTTATTCTTAGTTTCTCATTAGTCTCTTCAACCTTTTCCTTTTGTAGTATTATTAACACTGTCTGATTCTCTTTTTTGATTTGATTTTTTCTCTCCCTCAATCTAACCTTGAAATAAAAGCAGTGGGAAGAGTACTTTTTGTATGGCTATTAATTTGAATATTTTTGTAATTAATTTACACTGCTGTCACAACCATGCAAAGATATTACTTGGACCTACATAAACTATATCTCTACAGCAATATATATGTGCTACTCATAATTTAACTTGAGAGCTCAATCCAAAAGAGAAAAGTTGCACTAATTATTATTAATTACAAAGGAAACTTTGTTAATAAAGTAGTCTCTTTTTTTGTCGTGATGAGTAATTTTGTCGATTACACGTACTTAAGGGGAAAAAAAGAGACAAGGGATTGGTGATTTGGAGTTAGTATGTAATTTACATAGTTAAAAATAAATCTAGTTTCAGTTTGTTGATTTAAAATACAATCTAACAGAACATCGAACAAGATATGTATTGGCTTTTGTTTTCGTTACTTTTTAGATTACGAATTATTATGTCCAAAAGATTTTTTTTTTCGATTCTCTCTTTTTGGTATCTTTCAATTATTGGAGATCTTTTTTCTTTTGCCTCTTTTATTCAATTTTGGATGAAATTTTATGGGTGACGAAATTAATCCAAACACAAGTAATCCTCTCGATTTGGCCGAGATTTAATGGGTTAGTATAGGAAGGATTTTGATGATGGGTTGATTTGAGTTATGCCGAAGCTAATTCATCACTGTTAATTAGTCCTACTTTTGATGATTGACAAATTATTCCTTGAGATCTGGTTCCTGAAGATCTTGTGATGACAAAAGCTACAGTCAGTTAGGGACCTGATTGACTGCATTCACATCATTATCACCAGTTAGCACTACAGCTGGACATAATACTACTCTACAGATAAGTTGGTGAAAAGGCTGGTCCCCTTTTTATCTCGACCAATGAGATTCATCCTAGATTTTGTTGTCTCTTATATATGCTCATTTCAACAAAAAGAAAACCTAAAGCTTTCATATTTCAAAAATTCATCAAATCTCTTAAAGCTTGGCGGTTTCAAAGGCTAACCAACAACATGGGACCTGCTCAATCGTTACTTGTGTTTTATAACTCTTGTTGTTTTGAGTCTTTGTTTTGAGTCCGTGAACGTTGCCTACTACTCTAAGTTTATCATCAGTAGGTGCTCTTGGTTCCCATTTTGTAAACATGTCATCTACGGTTAGTTGACAAAGAGCTAGAGTAGTTAGCTTTTTGATTCAGTTAGAGTTGTTGGGTCAGTGTGCGATAGAGTTCTTGCACTAAGTTTATTGTAATAGAGTTATTACAAGTCCAAGAAGGATTAGGAGTTTAATCCTTGATGTGATGTAGTCTGTATTCAAGGTTGCTTCAGTATTAGTGAATAAGCTGATGGAAATTATCCTGTAGGCAGGTCGTATTTTTTCTTCCTCGAGCAAGGAGTTTCCTCATAAAAATTGTTGTGTTCTTTGTCTATTTACCCTTACGTACTATTCTATTTAGTTTCTTGTTGCATACATTCTTTGTAACTAGGTCCCAAAGTAGAAGGGCAATCCGTCTATTTCTTCAATCACAAATCAGCAGCCCAAATCAACCATGAATCAGCTTAATCTTAAACCATGTCTCAAAATAATAACGCATGTATTGTTCGATGGAAAAGGAGCAACCATGAATCAGCTTTATGTCTCAAAATGCAGGTTCATATAATACAAGGACAATTTTATGTGTAAGAGTGAGAAATTCCATACCTTGGTGGTCGAGAAAATATATAATGTCCTTTTTTGTACTTCAGTCTATCGAATTCTAAATAAGTCGCAAAGTATGAAATATTTGCTTCTCTGATTAGTTTTACTTTATATATTTGTTGTGTTTCTACACGACTAGAAGCAGTAACCGGAATCAAAGTTTTCCAAAATGGTGTCAACCGGTAATGAAATGTAGCTAGATAACTGATGCCACATCATCCAAAATATGTGGGATAGAGTTCATGTTACACTAACTTAACCTTCAAGGTCAGATAGTGATATAGTGAACATCAACCCACTTTCTAGCTCAAAATTAGCCTCACGAACTACTAACACTATTATTCGCGTAGCCCTTTTTTGTTTTGTGCTATTTCATCATAGGTTGTCGGAACTTGCTTCTTAGCGCTACGTGGGAAGAGAATTTCTCTAT
>NC_061116.1:219196282-219332237 GCF_002878395.1 Capsicum annuum | reverse complement strand
CCCACCACTTCAATTACAAACTCTTACTTCTCGGTCTACTCTTCTTCTTCTTCTCCGTCGTCTGATTTGCTTCGTTATTGGCGTTCGATTGACTGCTTATATTTAAAATTATCTCTATTTCAGAAATGATGTACTATTATTTTATTCGAGAGAAAATTAATTTTTTGAGACAGTGAATTCTGTGACCTCGAAATAAAGTTGTATATCTTAAAAGGCAGCCAAAATGTAATAATGCTACTCCTATTTAAAAATACGCGTCAAAAAAGATTTTATTGTTTCTACCTTTTCACATGCAACATAGTTATTGTCCCATTAATTTGTTCCATTGCAAAGAGTTAAATTTTGGTACAAATGCCTTTTCTCCATAACCAACTTGAGAGAAAAGTTTCACTTCCCGTGACAATAATTATTTTTTAGACTTTCGTATTGATGAATGAGACTAATTAAAAGTTAGGTAATATTTCACCTGCAAAGGCAGAACGTAATATTCTTTCTTGCCTTATATTGACTTGTTGAAATTTGTTTTTTTTTCTTTTGGCTATTAATAATAGGAGCATCTTCAGTTGATGTTGGAGATGAAATACATTACAAGAGAGGTTAAAGTAAAACTTGGGGTTTTCTAGGTCAAGCTATTTTGCTATGATTCCACACACCAATATTTATATTTTCTTAAAAAAAAAAAAGAAAGATAGTAATTATATATATGGTTTGCTAATAGCCAAATAATTATGATTAGCAAATTCTTATATTTCGGCCACCACTTTTTTCGTGATTGTTAATTGTTTGTTTGGATGGTTGTTAACTTTTGTATTTTATTGTGTTGTTACTTTAATTTAAATATAATGTTTTTTTTACTTAAATTTTTTTGTATTTTTTTGTTAAATTCATCATTATATAATGATGAAAAGACTCATTTTATATATTGATAATATAATTAATCCGGTCTGGTCCGATTGTTATCTTATTTATTTTTTTCATTTATATTTACTTATCCTTTCTTTTCTTCATTTGGTATTTACTTAATATTCAATTATCATATTTACGTTTTGTATCTTATCTTTTTATAACTAATGTGCGATATTATGTAACGATGGAAAATAATTCAATGTATCCAAATTACTGTTATATTGATCAAATTATACAATATGTTAGATAATACTATAATGCAATTTAATATAATTGGAAGAAAAAATATGTACCAAATCATCCAAATTAAAGAGTGTATAACCCCCAGTTTGGGCTGTGGTCAATTTGGAGTGGAACTACCACCACTCAAATGAAGAAAAAGGAGCTCCCATCTCCCCAAACCAAAAATAAAAAGGAAAAAATCGTAATAAAGCATAAAACGAGTTTATTAATAGAAATAGTAACTGATTGACCCATTAAATATATATTAAAATTAACTGATACTAGAACTTTTTTTTAAACAAAAAAAGAAGAGCAATTATCATCGTTAGTGCTTACAACTTATATGGCTAATTATTTAAGTATACATGAAATCCATATTTAATTGTACATTTTTGGCAGAAGGATTACGAACCAGTAAATGATGGAGATAATTTTATCGTATCACTCTTTAAAAATAATAAATTTAATGTTTTGAAATTGCATTAGATAATATATCATATTTAATGCTAAGAGCAAAATGAATAAAAATAAGTAAACTATTCATTAATTTTATTAACTGGACAAGTATTATTGGACATCTCAAAATAAAAACATAGACAAGTAAAAATGAACGGAGGAAGTACTACACTTCTCATCCCTTTACTTATAAATATTCACCAATTTTTAGAATCATTGATAGCACCCATTGTTTAATTACCCCCCCCCCCCCCCCCCCCACATATATATATATATATATATATATATATATATATATTATGTCAAACTTGTCATGTAACTCGGGGGTTTGGGTCATAGGTGACAAAAGAGACTTAAAATGAGTTGTAGGTGACACAAATCTTAATAATTGAGTAGATGTGACAATTACTTAATTATGATTTAAGAATGTTTGGAAAATTTCAAAATAACCTACAAGTTTTTAAATTTACACTTTGATCCAAATGTTAGTTAATATATAACGGGGAACGAAGGAAAAAAACGTTTTTTTTTCTCTCCTCATTTGTTGTTATTTTCTCTCTCTTCGCGATATTTGTTGTTCATTGTTGCTGCTACTTTATTCATCATCTTCTAATTCATTATCATCATCTCATACTTCATTATCATCTTCATATTCTTCTTGTTGACCATTGTTGTTGTTGTTATTGTTGTTGTTACCCCAACTGTTGCTCTTTGATCAAATTCTTATGTCAAATTTTATTTTGTAAATCACTTTCAACTTTGGAATTTACTTGAGAGGAGACTTTGGTAAGCTAGATTATGCTTTTTAGTTGAATCTGAGTAATTGCTAGTGTGTTGTTTTTTCAACAAAAGCTTGCACACGAACATGAATGCAATACAAGAGCAATCTGTTTAAACAGATCCATTATCTGCGGCACCGGATAAATGTTCTGTTGTAGCAGTAGACTCATGTTGGATTCAAGTTTATGGGTCCTAGGTGCCAGTAATATGAATCGAATAGATAAGTATTCTGTTGCACCAGATTAATAATCTGTTTCAACAGATAAATAATTTGTTTCATCAGATTACTAATATGTTTCGAACAACAAAATACAACTCCTGTCACACACAAACCTAACAGATAACTCATATGTTCTTGCTATTGATATTGGAATCAAATTATTCCTTAATTGTAGACATGTCATTCATTAAGAAATAGAAATAGACAGCACGAAAATTAAATAAGAAATAAAAAGTCAAGTGCATCTAACATAATTTTTTATAAAACAAACAAAAAAAATACATAGATAAAAGAAGAAAAAAAGCTTAATTATTATCATCATCATTATTATTTGTATGGCCAGTTGGCCAATCTTCAACGGGCAGCAGCAGCGCCCTCCTCAGCCTGCGGATCTCTCGCAGCACCCTTACTCTGACGGCGGCCAACTCCCAATACAGGTCATGAACCTCTTTCTACAGTTCCCGCATGGCGTCTCGTAAAATAGAGACATCCCATACAGGAACAACCATATCTAGAAAACACATAAGTTGACAAAACACACGTAAAAACAAAGGTAAAGAAAAGAAAAAATTCGAATGTAATGTAATATAAAATGAATATTTACACAAAAATTATGAAAAAAACTTACCAGAGACAGGAAAAAGCTATCAAGTCTTTGAAGAGAAAGTAGTTGAAGGTGTAACAAGAGCAAGGAATAAATAGTGTGTAGCAGAACGAACGACTGAGTAAGGAGGGACCTATTTACAGAGGATTAAACTTGAATGAGTTAGGCAAAAAATCGGAACTGTTCACCTCCATTTATTAATGACATTCTTGATTACTGTAAAAAGTTATGACTTAACTAAATTAATCAATATTATGATAAGTCATGACTTTTTAGCTTTATTATTATTAATAATTAGTTCTTTTCAGGAACCGTTTTTTTTACACTGAGTTGGACAACAGATAGTATATTTGTTGTATCAGATAAATCATCAGATATATTACTTGTTACAACAGATATATCATCATTTGCAACAAATAGATAACCTGTTGCATCAGATAATATATCTGTTGCAACATATAATATATATATTTTTTAAAAATAAATTATCTTCATGACATTCAAATTTTTTGACTTTTTAATTATATAAATTAATAAAGCAGATTTAAAGGCACAACTGTTCACATTCATTTATTAATGACATTCTTGATTACTGTAAGAAATTATGACTTAATTAAATTAAACAATATTGTGATACGCCATGACTTTTTAGATTTATTATTATTAAAATAATTAGTTCTTTTCAGAAATCATTTTTTATTTACACTGAGTTGGACAACAGATTATATATCTGTTGCATCAGAAAATTCTTCTGTTACAACATATATATCATCTGTTGCAACAAATAGATAACCTGTTGCATAAGATAATATATCTGTTGCAACATATAATACATATATATTTTTTAAAAAATAAATTATCTTCATGACATCCAAATTTTCTGACTTTTTAATTATATAAATTAATAAAGCAGATTTAAAGGCACAATTGTTCACCTCCATTTATTAATGACATTCTTGATTACTGTAAAAAGTTATGACTTAATTAAATTAAGAAATATTGTGATAAGTCATGACTTTTCAACTTTATAATTATTAAAATAATTAGTTCTTTCCAACAACCATTTTTTTTACACTGAGTTGAACAACAGATTATATATCTGTTGCATTAGATAAATCATCTGTTACAACAGATATATCTTCCATTGCAACAAATAGTTAACCTGTTGCATTAGATAATATATCTGTTGCAACATATAATATATATATATTTTTTAAAAAATAAATTATCTTCATGACATCCAAATTTTTTAACTTTTTAATTATATAAATTAATAAAGAAGATTTAAAAACAAGAATATTTCTGATGAGTTTTTTACGGTTTAAATTATGTTTATCATTTATTTCCTTATTCTTTTCTATGAAAAGAAATGACCTAATTAAATCAAGCAGGTGAGGTTTTATTATTGTGACAAGTCATGACTTTTCAACTTATTAAATTTAAATAACCTTTTTTCTCAATTTAAAAATCGAATACACTTGGTTTTTAATAATCGTTCCGTTTCTTTTTTTTTTTCATAACCATTTTTATTAATTGAGTTATGGCAACAAATTGTATATCTGTTGCATCAGATATCCCATCTGTTGCTATAAATCGATCATCTGTTTAGGGAGCTTTTTTGATTTCTTCTAACTGATTCATCAGTCGCAACAGATGAGGAATTTGATGCATTAGAAATGTTTTTTATTTTTGTTTGTTGAATGTGTTTAGACAAAAGTCATAGTCACGACTATTCATTAACCTTTTTTCTTAAAAATCATATCATCATATATCTTAATTAAATTAATCCAATGTTGTGACTTTTTTTAAATTAAATAATCTTTCTTTTACGATTATAATATCATTTAGTTCCTTATTATTTATTAACGAATCATTTTTAAAAGAATTTTTGATCATGACTTTCACCACCATCTGTTGCCACAAGTGCTCAATCCCTACCTCCAACCATGAACATGTTGAGAATATGGAATAAATAGAATGATAATTAAATATTGAATAAGAATTAAAAATTTAAAGTCGACCAAAAACCAAACCAAACATATACATGAATTTTTTTGAATCCCTTATAAGTAGATCGGATATAAAAAAGAAAAATACATACGCTAAAAGACAGAAAAAACATAACCTAATTATTATTATTATTATTATTTTTATTATTATTGTTGACACCTAATTTTTGCCCTCCATGACTAAATTTAATCTCAAGTTTCTTAGAATTTTAATAAAATCAAAAATAATTATTTCATCCGAATAAATTTTCTTTAAAAAGTATGTGTACGTGATTTTGTCACTTTTAAGTAGCAATTACATATTATCATGGTCAATTATGCGATATTATATCATTTGATTGCTTAAATGTTTATTTTATGAAATATCAGATCTTAATTAAAGATTATTTTTGAAAATAAATATGATAATTAAAATCTCGAGTTGAAAATGATCTACTTTAAAAATAGTTTATTTGGAGAAATGCTTACTTGATTTTATCGAATCAAAGAAGCTCGGGATTAAATTTAGTTGCTAAGTTCGTTTCAAATCTTGATTCAATTCGGTCAATTTACTAAATTAGATTTAATTGAAGTTGATTTGGCTACAATTGCAACACAATTGGCCGACTAATCCTCAATTAGGTCAAAATTTAAACACAATTGGCTAAATCCTATCATAGGCTATTTAACAAATAGCCCAAAATCTAATTCATCTTTTTATTTTAACCCAAACAATCTCCCAATCCCTAACCAAATTTTGGCCAGCTGTGCAACCCAACAATCATTTTAGGTGCCTAAATATTTCTAAAATCAATCATTTTTTGGCAAATTAATCTTTAAAAATTAATCAAAGACATTTTCAAGCAAATCGGATAACCGCAAGTTAGTGGACGTTTTAGGTGCCTAACACCTTCCTAAAACGTTAATAAGAACCATTTACTCAGAATCTTCAAAATTTAAACCGATTTTCCTGTTTTGAATCATTTTAAGTAATCTTTAAAGGTTTCTTAATTCCTTTTCAAAATTAAGTGGCGACTCTCAAAAGTCAAAAATTTCTCCGCAATACAGAATGGCGACTCTGTTAGGGCTTTTTTGAACTAGGTTCTAACCAAAAGTTTGATTTCGTCTTTTGATTAACTGTTTATGTGTTTATATGTTTCGATTCTGTAAAGTTTAACTATCGCACTCATGGCATATTCCTGCATTATATAAACTGTTTTAGGGTTTCGTGGGTATCCCGACCCTTATTGATCAATTCCAAAAATCTGTTGGAAATTCAAACAGTTTATTAGCACGTGAGTTGTCTGATGGCTGTTTGTATTTTCAAAATCAAGTTGTCCGCTTGAGAACCAGTGTTCAAACCCACTCTAGATACCTAGGATAGAGCGAAGCCAAAACCCTATTTTAGGCATGAGACTAGGATGACCCAATACCCGAGCGGGGTATTGGGCCCATAAGAAAACCTGCCCTGCGTCTATTGACCTCAAGTCAATTATAGATGAATCATATTTATGTGTTGAAGAAATATATGCTTGTCTAATTCAATCCATTACCCTTTGGGGGATGGGGGAAGGCTTATCTTTGTTTGCTTTTATGTAGGTATGGGTCAATTAAATTCCCACGAGAAGTTCAAGATGATTACTAAACTCGATGATTACCTGAAACTATGGTGGGACTATATGAGCGCAGAAGAGAGAAAAATTGTTAGAACATACATCGAATACCTGCCTTCATTGATCGAAATGGATGATTGGCTCGAAATGATCTACGTGCTTACCACTTTTTGGGATAATTAGAATATGGTGTTTCGCTTTGGGGATGTGGAATTGACCCCTACCATCGAAGAAGTGTTAATTTGCTATGAGAGTATTGAAATGTGTTTCAAGAGAATGGAAAAACCTGATAAGAACATTTTGGTTCCCTCCGTGTGGGATCGTCAAACAATCAAAGAGGCATTTTTAACTGACGACGACACCTGGCTAGGGGAATGTGATGGAGAAAATATCACTTTTCGGGAGTTGTATCATTGGTTTGGAAGATTCAATGCCTTCCATAAATTTGGACATAAATTTGAGTCTGAAGCAAAATGGAAGGAGATGAGACCCTTTGCGTTTGCGGTAGGTCTACTCGGAACCATGATGTTCCCACAGGGGGAAAATGACACAATTCATCCAAGGGTTGTTACGATGGCTGATGCACTTTTCTTTCGAGTAGATTATGATTCTACCAAGGTATTCCACAATTTTGCTCCCATGATTGTCGCCGACATATATCGAGCCTTGGGAAGGTGTCAAGTCAAAAATCATTTCTTTCAAGGTTGCAACCTCATATTACAATGGTGGATGATGAAGCATTTGGTAAAGGATTCGAGAATGGTACAACCTGATCATAAAATAAGGGTGGATATGCTGGCTTCGCATGATATGTGGTTGTTTCTACACAAGTTCAAAAGGAAAGCATCTCACGAATTTTGATTTAAGACTTTCGGGGAATTAAGAGTTGACGATGTGCAATGGTCCATTAACTCTCTTCGTTCAGGGAAATACACCATTCGAGGGGGCAAGTGGCCTTTCCTAGTGCTTCCCGGTCTCAGGGGGACCCGTCCCTACAATTGTGGCAGAGTTCTTAGGTAATTCGAGATCAATCAAGAGGCACCACAAATAGATTCCATGCTTAGGTTTTTCACCGAATACGATGAAAGTGAGTTTCCAATGAAAGACGACATGAATAAATGGATGAAGAAGAAGAAAGTGGACGAAAGTGATTTTCTGTATAGAGCATGACCCTAAAGTCAGCGACACTTACAAGGAGTGGTTGAAAAAGAGTCTCGTCGGAGCATTGATTTCGGGACCAAATGTGCCCACTCAGGTTGTGGATGTAGAATCCGAGCATCAAGTTCGGCTCCACAGGCTACAAGATGAGTTCCAGAAAAATGAAATCGCGCATCGGCAAGTACATATGGAGGATGCTTTAACAATACATATGTTGAGGGAAGAGCTGAAAAGAGCTAGGCAGGAGGCTGATGATGCTAGGCAGCGTTTAATAAATTTGGATGATAGCATGACCTCTCAACTCGATAGTATAGGGAAAATGACTTACGACAGCAAGGCACAATTATGTGGGAGTCATCTTATCATCAATAGGTATCAAATAGCACAGGAGGTAAATAAGGCAAAGAAGGCAAAGGCAGACGTAGGAGCCTCCAGTAGCTAGTTTTTCTATTTTCCTTGCGCGGGGACTTATCTTCTTTCATGTTATTTCCCTTTTTCCCTAAAGATTGTATCCCTTTTTTGTTATCTTTTGTAGGCATTTATGCCCCTTTTTGTGTCTATATAAGTTGGAAGTTAATGGATTGACTTCGAGAAAGCATTATTTTCTTCAAAAAATCGTAGGCCTGAGCCCTTGGCTCAAAAAGGGTCACCCCAGCTAGGATATGCGTTATTATAATGCTTTTGTGTGATATAACTATTTTAAGTGCTTATGTGTGTTTGTTTGGATCAAAGGAAAGTCTATCCACTATGTCCTATGGATGAATTTGGCTATGACTCAAGCAACTCTATGTGGTTATTTCCTGTCAAATATTTTGCATTACTTATCATATACAGATACTAACACATTTGCCTTTAAGTTGTTTTACTTTACAGATAATAGAAATTACTCCGTGTTAATACAAGTTGGCAGAACATCCCTACTTCAACCGATCGAAAGCGCACAAAATCCCATCCTCTGAATATCATTCAAAAATGACTGAAAATGATGAAGAAAGCGTACTGACTATCTGGGACTTACAAAAAAGTTAGAAATGCTTTAGGAGAAAATAAATCGCACTCGAGATTTGGCTAACTTGGCCATCACCAACAATGCCCCCACTCCAAGAGGACACGTGACTCCACTCGAAATCCTTCCCCTCAGCACACCTATTCTTGGGGATCAGCCAAATAACGTATCATCCGTCTTCGCTCCTCCATTTATCAAAAATACTAATCGTGAAAATAACCCAGACGCCTACCATCCATAAAATCCATCTGTAACCCCACAGAACCCGTCTCCGAATCCATTCCCAAATCCTCAAAACATATTTTCAAATCAACAAAATGCATTCCCAAATCTACAGGATTCACTCTCAACCCACAAAATACATCAAACCTACCTTCGAATCCACCAAATTTATTTCCAAATCCGCAAAATCCTTCTCATATTCTGTCAAACTACTCACAAAGTCCACAGAACCTTTGCAAATTCCAAAATATCTTCCCCACTTACCAACCTAGTTCCTTTCTTCCGCAAAATCAATCCTCTCTTCCAAATCCCCCTCAAGCCATCATATCCCCTGATTTTTGTGAACCCCTTTCTAACCCTGAGATGGACCATTACGAGGAGAAAGAGAAAGATAGAGGACCCAGCATAAAAGGAATTTACTAGCTATGAAGGAAGAGATCATGAGGATCAAAGAGTCTCATAGAGCTAGGGATCACGATGGTTTGGGGTATGACGATTTATGTGTTTACCCGGGAGTAGACCTACCAGATGGGTACAAAGTCCCTAAGTTTGAGATGTTTGATGGTACCGGAAATCTAATGGCCCATCTGAGAAGGTACTATGAGCAACTGCTAGGGATAGGAAAAAATGAGGCGTTATTGATGCGCCTATTCAGTCGAAGTTTGAGTGGCGAAGCCTTGGAGTGGTTCATGTCTCAGGAGCCAATAAAGTGGACTGGTGGAAAGCATTAGCCAAGAGTTTCCTTGACCGGTTCGCATTCAACATTGAAATAGTCCCTGACCGATATTTACTAGATCGGATCAAACAGAGGGATGTTGAGAGTTTTTGAGACTATGCTTTTCGTTGGAGGAAAGAAGATGCCAAAGTACAACCCCCTATGTCTAAGGAGGAAATGGTATCCGTGTTCTCTCGTGCTCAAGAAGGAGAATATTGGACCAGGATGGTGTCCGCTGTTAGGGCAACTTTTGCGGATTTGGTAAAAATAGGAGAATCATTGGAAGAAGGTATTCGGACAGGGAAAATTTCCAAAACCCTGACGTCATCTGGAACTGTCATGTTCTCAAAGAAGAAAAATAAAGATGTAGGTGTGATTTCTGCTAATCCTGTTGTGAAAATGAAAAAAAAGTTCAACTCTAGCAATATTTTATCTTCTCCGCCTTCACCCAACCTTTAGCACGTGTTCTACACCCACTCCCAATACCTAGATCCACTCTCAAATTCCTAACCTCAGTACCAAGCTCCACAACCAAATATCTTTCCCCAATACCCATTTCCACATCCAAATTATCAGTCTCATTTCCAATCCACTCCTCTAAATAACCGAACAAATTTCCAAGCACCTCCAAATTGTCACCAAGTACGTCCTCCTACTAATCAAAGCCAGTACAACCCCTAACATCCAAACCATGAATAGAAACCTCCCCGAAACTTCACCCCACTGGCTGAAAGTCGCACCCAACTCTTGACTTTTTAATGCAAATCAACATTATGCCTATCATTCAGGAGCAGCGGGGCACAGTACAGAGGATTGTGGCTACCTGAAACGTAGGATCTAGGATTTAATCAATCAAAAGGTCATCACGCTCCAAGCACCTACACCAAATATTATCAGTAATCCATTGCCCAACCATGGGGGATCTACAATTAATATGATTGAAATAGATGGCGAATGGGCATGTGGCAGGACCATTACCCATATGAACTACAAAATGCGCAAGAGACCGAAAGAGGTAGGAAATATAGAGAAGGTTGTGGATGCCTTGAGTATCAACGAGAAAGCCCCATTTATAATGATGTCTGCACAAACTCAAGTGTACGCTCCCCCGCTAAGGAATAAATTTATTGTGCAGACCGCTGCTGCCCAAGGGATGAAGTAATCAGGCTGATGCTACATCCCTGAGGAATTAACCAACAAAAAGGATTCACAGGAAAAGCCAATCACTGAAGGAGAGGCTGAAGAATTTTGGAGGCGTATGCAACCCAAAGATTATTCAATTATCAAACATTTAGAGAAGACACCAGCTCAAATCTCTGTCTTGGCGCTATTAATGAGTTCGAAATACCATCGACAAGCTTTATCGAAGGTCTTGGATGAAGCATATGTTCCCGCAGGGACAGTGTTGATAACCTGGCTGCGATGATAGAAAATATTATGGGGAATCATCGCATATAATTCAGTGATGAGAGTTGCCATTTGAAGGGGCGATGCACAACAAAGCCATGCATGTCATCGTCATTTGTCGAGATTATATAATTAATCAGGTATTAATAGATGATGGATCTGGTATGAATATTTATCTCCTCTCTATGTTGGTTCAAATGGGCTATTATTTGGGAAAAAATCATCAAAGCCACGTAAATGTGAGAGCATTCGATGGAGGGTAGAGAGATACCATAGGTGAGATTGATTTGCACATCCAAATGGGGCCTGCTGAGTTCAAGACTAAGTTTCATGTTATGGATATCCATCAAAGCCACAACCTGCTCTTTGGAAGACCATGGATACACGGTGCAAAGGCAATTTTATCACCCCTTCATCAATTATTGAAGTTCATTTGGGAGAATCATGAAGTAGTCATCCAAGGAGAAGGAAGTCGAGCGGATCGTCCCAATGGTTATGTGCTGGTGATTGATGATGTTCCAAAAGGTAGCAGTTTCTATACATTGGAAATTGTAAATGCTGTGGATAGGGATTCGACGCCCAAAGTACTAATGCCTTCTGTCTACAGAATAATTGCAACGGTGATGTTAAGAAATGGGTTCAAACCTGGTCAAGGATTAGGCAAGAATTTATAGGGAATTATCGAGCCTATTGCAATCCTAGAGAGAGGATCTAAGTATGGATTGGGATATCCGCCTACCAAGAAGGTAGGGTTGAGGATGAGTCAGAGAAAAGTTTGTTTACGCCCTTGCCACTCCTGTGCCAGTCATTTTCTGTACGAGAGGTGTCAGATGATGATGGTCTTGGGGATGGGATAGGAGATTTGTTCAAGGCATGCAATGCTGTATCAGAAGATTTCCCAAAATCCAGCGGGTTGAAGAAGATAGCGCCCGGAGAGGCCTTGGAAAATTAGACCTCCACTTCACTCATAACCCGTTGCCCATCGTGGTAGATGAAAGGACAATTACTAATAGTTTTAAAATTGGTGATGATCCGGAGGAGGCCCCGCAATCCACCTTTTATATCTCAAAACTTTCTTTTCGTATCTCACTACTTTAAAAAAGGCATGGACTTGTATTTGTGCAAGTCACGAGCCATGGTTTTGTGATTATCTCTCAAATTTCAATGAAAAGGCCTTCATTTATTTGGAAAATTCTATTATTTCTAAAACACTCCTAGTCATATATTTTGTTATTATCTTTTTATCATCTAACTTAGTTTGTTTGTCCATTACAGTAACAGTAGATTAAAATATGCCGATGTCGTGTCATGTCAAAGCTTGAACGAACAAAATGATGGGAACGATGATGATTGAAAGGACAATGACGAGGAACAATTAGTTAAAGATATGAAGGAATTTGAGAATCGGAAAAAATCCAATCTAGAGGAAACTGAAACAGTCAATCTGGGAGATCACGATGAAATAAAAGAGACAAGTGTTTGTGTCTACTTGGCAGCGACATAAAGAAAAGAACTCATCCATCTATTGTGGGAATACATCGACGTATTTGCTTGGTCCTATGATGATATGCTAGGGTTGAGCACCAGCATTGTGTCATATAAGTTACCGATAAATTCTGAGTTTGATCCAGTCAAGCAAAAATTACGGAAGTTCAAGCCAGACTTAAGTCTAAAGATCAAGGAAGAAGTGATGAAACAAATCCAAGCTAAGGTAGTAGAGGTCACAAAGTATCCGACGTGGCTAGCCAACATCGTCCGCGTGCCAAAGAAGGATGGCAGGATTTGCATTTGTGTTGACTACAGAGACTTGAATAGAGCCAGTCCTAAAGATAATTTTCCATTGCCCAATATTCATATCCTCATTGATAATTTTTCAAAGCATGAAATACAGTCTTTTGTTGATTGTTTTGCTGGCTATCATCAGATATTAATGGATGAGGAAGATGCAGAAAAGATGACTTTTATTACGTCTTGGGGTTTCTATCACTACAGGATAATGCTGTTTGGTATCAAGAATGCAGGTGCAACATATATGAGGGCTATGATGACTATTTTCCATGATATGATCCATAAAAAGATTGAGGTGTACATGGATGACGTAATTATCAAATCCCGCGAGAGTTCGAATCATCTAACCCATCTAGAAAAATTCTTCAACAGATTAAGAAAGTACAGTTTAAAGATAAACCCTTCTAAGTGTGCTTTTGGTGTGCCATCAGGAAAGTTGCTGGGGTTCATAGTCAGCAGAAGAGGCATTGAGTTAGACCCATTCAAAATCAAGACAATTCAGGACTTGCCACCGCCGAGAACCAAGAAGGAAGTTATGAGTTTCATGGGTTGTTTAAATTACATTAGCAGGTTTATCGCTCAGTTGACAGTCATATGAGAGTCAATTCTCAAGATGCTGGAGAAAAATGCATTGAATGAGTGGACAGAAGAATGTCAGTGAGATTTTGACCGCACTAAGAAATATTTATCTGCGCCACCGATTTTGGTACCGCCAAGAGAAGGAATTCCATTATTTCCTTACCTGTCAGTCTCAGAAAATACTTTCGGATGTGTCCTCGGGCAACATGATGAGACTGGCAGGAAAGAGAAAGCCATTTACTACTTGAGTAAAATGTTCACGCCATATGAAGCCCGTTACACTCTTTTAGAAATGACATGATATGCTTTGACTTGGGAAACACAAAAGTTGAGGCATTATCTATCGTCCTACACAACATACCTCATCTCAAAAATGGATCCATTAAAGTATATATTCCAGAAGGCCATGCCTACAGGAAAGCTAGCCAAGTGACAAATGTTGCTGACTGAATTTGACATTGTGTATCTAACCCAAAAAGCTAGCAAGCCTTAGTAGATCATTTGGCTGAGAATGGTTGATGAGGAATATGAGCCACTTCAAACTTACTTTCCAGATGAGGAAGTTTTGTTTGTAGGAGAAGATATTTGTAATATCTCGTATTTTCATGCTAGAATTCTAACTGTCGTTCCTGCGCGTCTAAGCTCTAATCCAAGTGATTCTCACGTGGATACAAGTTGAATTATCATTATCCTAGTCTATGGAGTAATTTAGAGGTGGAAATTTTTTATAGCAATGACATAGAACAAGGTTGAGCTAAGACCAATTGATTCATCCAAAGTTTGACATTCGATTCTACAAGGGTCAACTTCAAATATGAATATATCTTAATATACATGGAATTTTTCATCTCCATGCCTATCAAATTGTATATAATTGAATTAGCTTTCCAACGATACCAATTTTGCAAAAATTCGATACCCGAACGAAGAGTTATGCCCATTTTTGTGAGAGGCAGTAAGGGTGTGTGATGGGCAATGCACCGCCCAATCAAATATGTACGATTGGGAGTGCGATGCACACTTAAATATCTGCCATAAGGTGTGCGATGTACACCTTAAGGTCTGCCATGGGTTGTGCGCCGCATACCTCACTTTCAAGTGCCAAAAACACCCCTATATATGTCTATAACACGAGATTAAACTCCCATAACACTAAAATAAGTTTACTCTCTCTCAAAATCACCAAGAACATTCTTTAGGATTTTAACCTAAAAATTCAAATATCTCAAGACTCAACCATGAGTTTTCAATAATTCTTCGAGGTTCAAAATCCCCATTTTAAGGGCTACAAGAAGCACCTATTATTTTCACGAATAGAGTCCCAAGGTTAAGAGTTCATCCAAAGCTTCAATTTCAAGGTATGTGGGGGTTTTCAACAAGAACACTCTTTCGTTCTTGTGCCCAAATTGATTTTTCTTTTATGAACATACATGATTTTACATGTTTTGATATGAATTTGAAGCATGAATTTATACCCTCTATGGTTTTACATGAGATTATGATACTCTCTATGTTTTGGAAGTTGAATTGAATGAGAATGATGACATTTTTGTACATAAAGCTGAATTTTTCAGATTTTAAAGTAAGTTATATATATATTTGTGATGAAAAACATGAATCTTGAGAAAATTTAATTTGATTTTGATGTATGAGACCTTGATTCCTAATTGGGATTGTACTTTGAGAAATTATGTGCTATAAGCACAATGAGATTTGAATCCCAAAGCTAATTTTCTTTACCAAGATGTATGATTATAAAGCTGAAATTTTAAGTTTTATGTTATTATTTTTGTGCTTATGTCATAAAGTATGAAACATTGGAAGGTTTTATGGTGATATTGATGTATGGGTTTTTGGAACCTTATTTGAGATTATTATTTTGAGAAAATCATGTGTTATAAACACCTTGAGTTTAAATAATTTGAGATGATAATGAAGCTTTGACCTTTTGGTCATAAAAAGGGTTGTTTTTGAAACCGAGATGAGAAAAGAAATCCACTTTTATTGATTTATTATGAAAGGGGTAGCATGATGACTCCCGTTGTGAATTATTGAAATATTTATTAGTGGATTTTCTTTTGAAAAGATCTGAGCTAAGTCCGGGAGTAGTCTTTAGCACCGAGCGGGAGATATAGCAGGATTGGTACTTCCCTAGAACTACGTGCCCCTATAGGTTGTGAGCCTGAGGCTGATTTATATATAGTGATCACTAGTGAATAAAAGATTAAGGTCCTACTCCGATGACAAGGATAGGACAACTCTCCCCAACGTGGGTTGGACGTTGGACTCCATGTAGCTTACATGGTTTATGTCGGTTATGAGAGATTCCCAATGTGTGTGTGTGTATTCTCCTATCTAATATGAAAAGTCTTATTCTTCTATCTGAGATGAAAACATATTTGTTTGAAAGACTGAGTTTGAGAAAGTCATTGTTTTCAAAAAATTTAATGAACATATATTCCAAAGAGAATTGTTATGAGATTTGATTGCTTTGATGAGTTGGAATCGAGATGGAAGTGAATTGAGATTTATTATGATGACTCACATGTTTCACCCGATATATTTTACTCTCTTATAATTATGTTGATTTCAATTCGAGCTAAGTGATTCATTTATATTAGCATGCATGATTTTATAAACTGTGATGATATTAAGATTTTATTTTATATATGCATTGTACCCCCATATGCTCGGTACGTTTCCATGGTACTGACTCGCATATTTGTATGTGGGCTACATTTTCTCGGAATGTAGGTACAAGGTATAGTGTACATCTTCAGATCCAGTCAGTTTGCGGCATCCAATCAGTAGGTGATGAGTTCTTTTGATTCAAGGGCTTGAGTTAGTTATACAATTCAAGAAGTGTTGTATTTTCTTTATCCAACCATATTAAGTTGGGATAGTCGGGAGTCTTGACCCAGCTACCTATAGTCAGTAATAGTAGAGGTTTCATAGACAGTTCGTAGAAGTTGATGTACCCTTTCAGTTTTGGTTGTAAAGGAAGAATTGTAATCCTGTAAATTTAGTTTTGTATCTATCATATTCAGAAAAGAGTTATTTTTCGCAGATTTGTATAGATTTATACTTTTTGTTCAGTTGCTCATGAGTTACGTCAGTAGAAGGGTTAGCTTGGGGTCACTTGTGATCCTAAGCACTGTGTGACGTCTTGGGACCCAATTTTTGGGTGTTACAAACTTGGTATCAAAGCACATAGTTCAAGTGCCATAGGGTGTCTATGAAGCCGTGTCTAGTAGAGTCTTGCGGAACGGTAAGGAGACGTCTGTACTTTTCTTCAAGAGGCTGCAAGGCTTTTAGGAAATGTCTCCATTCTTTAAAGTCTTAAATCGTTCTATAGAAAAGTTCTCCAAGAAACTTATACAGATTCTCATCTTACTCTAGTCAGGCCATCTCTGCCTTATTTCCAAGGTATCAGAAATAGTTGAGCTTAATTCTCCATAGATAGTTATGGAATTGTAAGAGAGCTACAAAAGTATCGTATCAGTACTTTTGAGTTCCAAAAATTGAAGTGCTTCATCAGGCCATTAGAAATCAGCACTAAGCCCGAGTCAGATATGCTTTCAAATTTCTCCTCAGAATCTATAATGATAATCTATACTTCTCTATCTATGTACTGTTGTTGAGGTAACATGTTTGGCAAGTTCCAATTTCCTCTCCAGATAATGCTCTTATATTTGTTGGCAGAAGTTTCAAAAGTTTTATAAAGTGGCTTGAGAGGAGCCTTCTAGTGTGTTATAAGTCCTTTAAATTTAAGTTATGCCCTCGTTCTTATGAGTTATTTAATTAAGACAGAGTAAGGTGTATTCTTAAATCGTTGAATGTTGTGTGTCAAGTTTCTATCTCTTGTAGAATGTAATCTTGTTATTATTATGTTTGTGAAAAATCAAAGTCTAGTGAAGCAGTGTGAGGCTTATTTTGATTCACTAGCATAGTTTTTTTGTTATTCATATAATTTTCTTAATCAAAACACAAAACCAAAGTCTAGTGAAGCAGTGTGAGGCCTATTTTGATTCACTAGCAACTTGTTGTTTATCTTGTTGTTCTGGTGTTAGTTGAAAGTGTGGATTTCTATGTAGTGATAAAAGCAGTAACGTTTAGTTGAAAGTCTTGTGTTAGTTGAATTTGTGGGTTTAGAAGTGTAGTGGCAAGAATGGTGGTAAGGGAGATTTATTGAATATGTATAGCTGAATTTTTGTTTATGATTGAATTAGTAGTGAAGTGATATACCCTTGTTTATTAGTTTAGTGAAGTTAGAGAAGGAGATTATTAGTTAAGGGTTGCATCCTGGGTCTCAAATTGGCACTTGATATGGGTGTTTGTGAATTGTTAGTCATCGGGGATTCAAATTTACTGATTCACCAGGTACGGGGAGAATGGGCGGTAAAAAATCCCAAGATTACTCCTTATGTGGAGCTGGTGCAAGAATTATGTGAAAGATTCAAGGAATTTGATTTTAGACATATCTCACGGATACAAAATGAGTTTGCTGACTCTTTGGCCACTATATGTTCCATGATTCAGCACCCGGATCAGAGTTATATTGATCCTTTAGAAATAAGCTTGAAGAAGCAACCCGCGCATTATGTACATAGGGAAGAGGAGCCTGATGGAAAGCCTTGGCACTATGACATTAGGAGGTATTAGGAATCTGGAATATATCCTTAAGAGGCTAGTAACAACCAAAAGAAGACAATCCGGTGTTTGGTGAAGAATTACTTTCCAAGTGGGGAAATTCTTTTTAAGAGGACTCCTGATTTGGGATTCCTAAGATGCGTCGATGCTGCGGAAGCTAATAAATTGATAAAAGAGGTACACATTGGAGTTAAAGGGCCCCATATAAATGGATTTGTCCTTGACAAAAAGATCCTGAGAACCGATTACTTTTGGATGACTATGGAAAATGATAATGGAAAGTATGTGCATAAATGTCCAAAATGTCAGATACATGGAGATTTGATTCGAATGCCTCCACATGAAATTCATGCAATGAATTCACCTTAGCCTTTCGTAACTTGGGGCATGGATGTTATCATACCGATAGAGCCATCAACATCGAATGTGCATAGATTTGTTTTGGTTGCCATCGACTACTTTACTAAGTGGGTTGAAGTTGCTTCATACAGAGTCGTCACTAAGAAAGTGGTTGCAGATTACGTCAGGAATAACTTGATCTGTGGATTTAGAGTACCGGAATCAATCATTACGGATAATGGGGAAAACTTTAATAGTCACTTGATGAACAAAATTTGTGATCAGTTCAAAATAGCGTATCGTAACTCGGCTGCGTATCGTCCCCACTTGAATGGAGCCATGGAAGCTGCCAAAAAATATCAAGAAGATTTTGAGGAAAATGGTTGAGAATGATAGATCGTGGCATGAGATGTTACCTTATGCTTTGCTAGGATATCGTACAATGGTTCTATCCTCCACCAGGGAAACTCCTTATGAGTAACGAAAAATGGGTTCGTGCTCGCTACGAACAACACATGTTGATTGATGAAAAGAGAATGGTCTCTGTATGCCATGATCAGTTGTATCAATATAGGATGGTTCGTGCCTTTAACGAAAAGGTGAGAGCTCGAACATTTGAAGTGGGGCAACTAGTTCTCAAACGAATATTCCCTCACCAAGAGAATACAAAGGTAAGTTCGCTCCAAACTGGCAAGGGCCATACATAGTTCTCAAGGTACTATCTGGAGGAGCTCTGATTTTGTCTGAGATGGATGGCCGAGAATGGACCAAACCAATCAATTCTGATGCGGTAAAGAGATACTATGTTTAAAAGACGGTTTAAGTTTTGTTTTTCCTTAATTGACTTATTATTGCTTTTGTAATAATGTCATTGTCTAGTGTGTAACTGCCTAGAATCCTTTCCCTTTATGTATGAACTACGTTTGACCTGAATTCCCAAGAATGGGATACATAGGCGGCCTATGTCGGCTTCGGTCAACGCCTTAGGACGATTCATCATTTCCTTCTTATGTATGAACTACGTGATGACCTAAATTCCCAAGAGGGATAAATAGGCGGCCTATGTCGGCTTCGGTCAACCCATTAATTTCTAGTGTAGTCCTAAACTACTTTGACCTAATTCCTGATTCAACGGGATACATAGGCGCCCTAAGGACTCGGTCATATAACCCCAAAAAATTGAAACTGGGGTAGAATTTTCGAGAAGGAATATCGAAAATTCACAAGAGAAGATCGATATCCAACAAAGAAAATGAAGATCAGCAAAGACTTCAGATCCACTCGGATTGGTATCATCTTAAATAACTTTAAACTGGGGCAGAAATTTTGAGGAAGACCTCAAAATTTCCACCAAATGCCGTAACATATTCCAAATTCCCCAGCATCAGAGGTTACGGTCAAGCTTTGAAAGCCACCAACTGTAACAAAGTCTGGGTAGACTCAATGTTTGGCTATGATAGAACTACTTGAGGAAACCCTCCAACAATGATCATGAGTTTTGGAAACCATCCGTCGGATATAGTCAAAACCACGAGGAAGACGTTTGTTGAGCTAGTTTATGACATGAAATGGCAGAGATTTTCTAAAGTTTTACAGAAGTTTTCAAAATTAATTTAAAAAATTTAAGACTATTTTTAAAAATCTTACAACTCACTTATTTAGTACTTGCCGAGACATCATTTGGGATAGAGTGTCAGGGTGGAAGTCCCAGTATAGTGGAATGCCCAAGAGATGGCAAAGAGCAAATCAAGGATCGAAGAAGGTCAACACAGAGTAATTTCATTCAAACTAATCATTTTTCTGTGGATGCAGGGTTCAATATACAAAATGAGGGTCTCTTTCAAAAATCCACGAGCAAAGTGGGAGCCACAATAGAGCATTAATACCAAAGAACAGTATTTTAGGGTAGCCCTAAAAATAGGTTTAATACCCATTTATTGAGGACTTTTGATTTGTCCATTTCATTTTTTGAGATCATAGGCGACAAGCAAAAACTCTTTGTCTTCTTTACAAATATTGTATTTAGAAGTTTCCTAAAAATAGTCACTAGTAAAAGAGACTTTGTGTCTACTAATCGTCTACCTTGAGTACAGGTACATGTAGAAAGCAGGAGACTGACGAATGAAACCAGGTAAAATTATTTTATCATTTCCGCAAAGGCCATTACATATCATTGCCGCAAGGGCCATTGCATATCATTTCCGCAAAGGCCATTGCATATCATTGCCGCAAAGGCCATTACATATCATGGTTGCAAAGGCCATTGCATATCATTGCTGCAAAGGCCATTACATATCATTGCCTCATATCATTGCCGCAAAGGCCATTGCATATCATTGCCACAAAGGTCATTGCATATCATTGCCGCAAAGACCATTACATATCATTACCGCAAAGGCCATTACATATCATTGCCGCTAGGGCAATCACATACATTGTGGCAAGGGCTATTTCATATCACTGTCGCAAAGGCCATCTCATGCCATTGCCCCAGAAGGCATTCAATAACTGTTGATGCGCTAGACACAAAGCTGGCGTCGAGGATATCATCGTCATTCAATATTTGTTAACGCGCTAGACATAATGCTGGCGTCGAGGATATCATCAACATTTAATATATCTGTTGATGCACTAAACACAACGCTGGCTTTGAGGATATCATCATCTTTTCATAAATCAGCATCTGAATGCATTGAAAGCACACAATTTGAAGGAACGCCTTTAAGTCGTTATCTAAGGATGAATGATATATAACATTTCCTGGAATTTGACAATTTGAGGGTCATCTATAAGTCATATTATTTGAAATAGGATAGTGTGCAAGATCACCTATGATTTGATAGCTTTTAGGTCATTCGTAATTCACAACAACATCCTAATCGGATAGTGTGTAAGATCACCCAAAATTTGATAGTTCAAAGGTTATCCATAAGTCGCAACTAAATCCTTACTGAAGAATATGCAAAAATATCAAATTGGTACGTCCAAGGGTTCTCTATAAGCCACATCATATCCAAGATCGATTATGTGCAGGGTTACCCAAAGACTAACAATTTGAGGGATTATCTATAAGTCATATTGTATCCAAGGTCGGATGATGTGCAGGAACACCTGAAAGCTAGCGATTGGAGGGATATCTATAAGCCATCTCTTATCCAAAGCCGGATAATATGTAGGATTACCTAAAAGCTAGCAATTCAAAGGATATCTATAAGTCGCCTCATATCCAACATTAAATAATGCGTAAGATTATCCAAAGATTAACAATTTAAGAAAAATTTATAAATCGATCATCGGCTATAACTAGAGAGGCTATTTTTCCACGTACAACAAGTTATATAGGTAACCAAAAGGGTTGTCATGCCAGCATAAGATTACACGATTGTAGGGGCCGTTCTGCATAAAGTGTCACCGGTGTCCAAAAGGGCCACCCACTTTGAAGACATGTTCGCTCGACAAATGAGATAATTTTACAACAACCAAGAAGGTTGTTGTGTCTGTTACTGTAAGTTATTTCTTCCAAACAGGTACAAGAAGAGATGACTTCACTTTTTAGACAACAACTCACACAGAGATATGGTAAAACACCATACGCCTCTTTCGTGAATTAGGTTTATTACTGATGATTTCTATTTGAGATATTGTCAAAAGCATCCGAGAGGATGAAAATCTCAAATCGAAACCACAGGTGCGGGCCAATCCAAAAAGGACGCAGCATAACGTGAAACTCTTTATTAGCAGCAAAATGGGACATAGTCTAGAGAGGGACGTCAAACTCTCTGGATGCGAGCTAAATGATAATCACCACCACCATCTAACCACGCCTCTATTAGAAGGCATGTGGGTATTTTTGTATATTCTGGTCTCGGCCTTACCTCTAGGATATTTTCTTAATTCATACTGAGGGGAACTTTCCCCTTTGGGTGACAACTTACTTAGAGTTTTGGAAATTATGTCTAGATAAGCTATTGTCTATGGGTGAAGGATCCCACATTCATGATTTAGAGGTTACTAGCCTCTTTTCCGCAACTCAGTTAACTTGTCACTTATCCTGATCCAAAGATTGTCTGAAAATAGAAGACTATCTTTTCTACTGATAGAGTCGAACTACAAGCAGTCTGATTCCCTGAGTCTCAGGGATATGTAGGCTGGGCTCTATGTAGAAAACTCGACTGCATTCTAACCTCCCCCCAAATCCCTCTATTCCCCAGCTTTTTAGCTTTATCAAACACTTCAAAAATCGAGACAACATGTGAATTTTTCAAAAATCGTGCTTTAAATCAAGCTCTATGAACTACAAGTGTTCTGAATTCTCATGTTACCTGAGATATGTAGGAAAACTAATACCGCAGTTCGGCCATGACTAAATGAAACTCGTGTGAAAATCAACTTCTTTCATATTTGAATCTATGATCGGACAAAAATTAGGAACGTCAACCTCCCTTGATCCAGGATTACTTGCATCCATCCTACCCAAAGGGAGGTGCAGTTGTTGACACCTAATTTTTGCCCCCCATGACTAAATTTAATCTCAAGTTTCTTAGATTTTTAAATAAATCAAAAATAATTATTTCATCCGAATAAATTTTCTTTGAAAAGTATTTGTACGCGATTTTTTCACTTTTAAGTAGCAATTACATATTATCATGGTCTATTATGCGATACTATATAATTTGATTGCTTGAATGTTTATTCTATGGAATATTAGATTTTAATTCAAGATTATTTTTGAAAATAAATATGATAATTAAAATCTTGAGTTGAAAATGATCTACTTCAAAAATCGTTTATTTGGAGAAATGCTTACTTGATTTTATCGAATCAAAGAAACTCGGAATTAAATTAGTTGCTAAGTTCGTTTCAAATCTTGATTCAATTCGGTCAATTTACTAAATTAGATCTAATTGAAGTTGATTTGTCTACAATTGCAACACAATTGACCGATTAATCCTCAATTAGGTCAAAATTTAAACACAATTGGCTAAATCTTATCATAGGCTATTTAACAAATAGCCCAAAATCTAATTCATCTTTTCATTTTAACCCAAACAATCTCCCAATCCCTATCCAAATTTGGGCCAGCTGTGCAACCCAACAACATCAGCTGACCTAACCCGTCTCAACCAGACCCATAACTGACCCCCATTTTCTTTCTTCCTAGCTAGCCCAATTCAACAACAGGCCCAAAGTTATACCTACCCGGCCAATTTTCTTATCTTCTACATCAAATTTTTGTACCAACAACTTTCAATAGTCAACATACAACATAGCAAAGACGCAAATCTAAATCGTGATAAAACCATCTACAAAACCTGATAATCAGCTCTAAACGACCCCTTAACTCGTCTTCAACCTGCATCGACTAGGCAATATACCATAGTTCAACCCTTGGCCATACCCGAACTATTTGTAACCTTGTCCACACGTCCCACATGTACCCGTACGAGGAAGACGCCAAGAAACCTTCTAGAAATATGACTAGGTGTCTCGTTAAACATTTAAATCCGTAGAATCTCAGTTAAAGGGGTAAGAGTTCGTACCCCTATGGAAAAATTTCATTGGTTCTTGGAAGGATGGTTTTGGATTGGTTACTCCATTTTGGATTTCTTGAGAAAAACAACGAAGAGAGGTATAGACCATTGGGGGTAGTGGGATTCGGGTAAAATTTGGAGTTTGACCTTATTTTAAATCCCTAGGGAAACCCTAATGGGACTTTTATAAAAAGGGTCCCTAGGTTCACTATTGAAGGGAGCTTTTTCCTTTCTTCTCTCTTCTGGCAGCGGTTAGGAATTTCAGGTTGGAAAATTCAAGAGGTTAGGTTTCTTTTGGAGAAATTTTGGGTTTCTTTCTTTGGTCTTTTTTGTGGGGGGGGGGGGGCCTTATTCTGTTTGTGGGGAGGTCGAGGCTCGGAGGATGGTTGTGGAGATGAAAGAAATGAGAAGTTTGTTTTTCTCTTCTCTCTTTTTCTTTCCCTTTTGAGTTGGAAGTTCTACAGGCAAAGGGAGTTTCGAAATATTTTTAGAAAAAGCTAAGATTTGAAGATATTTAGTTTGAAAATCTGGGGGGTTGCATAATTTCTAAGATGTAAAAGACAAAGGGATGCTCTGTTGGTGGTGGACGTCGTGAGATTCCATGTAGCGATAAGTTTGCTGATAGCTCGTCGTCCCTTTGCTGCCCTGAAAAACGTAAATGTATGCTCGTCCCTCTTTCCACTTTATTTTCTCTAATTCATCCATTTTTCTTCATATAAAGTAGTTATCTGTGTATCTTGAATGAGGATGAATCTATCTGCTGTAGCTGGCTGTGATAGCCTTAGGGCTTGTTTCATGACTGTTGTTGTACCATTTCCCTGGAGCAGCGCTCAAGTCATAATTTTAATGTGACCATGTCGAACAAACTATCCTAAACTGATGTGGTGGTTTACCTAAGAGTCCATGGTATGAATCAAACATATACACTAGCAAGATTTTGCCTTTCGTTTCTAGTTTCCTTTTGCATATCTAGAGATTTGCTACACTATGTTGATTGTTGTTGCAATCATTTGATCCCCGATTTTAACTTTGTTTTGCTTCCTTCAGTTTGTAAGCTCTTGCTTAAATCCCCAATATCGTTACTTAGTTATTTATCCATTGTTTTCAGTTAACATGTTGCTTTGTTCACTGTAAATGGTTCACCTAGATATTGCGAATAGCCTAATAAGATTAGAGAAAAAATTCCATATTTAATCTTGTGTTTCTTAATTCTCAACGACGGATGGCGTTAATAGGCTTAGAATTCCTCTAGCATATTTTTTATCTTTTAATTTTTCCTCCACAGATGCTTTCTAGCTTCTTTTTTTATAAATGTTGATTTTCTTTGCCATTATGGTTGTTTGTTGGGAATTAGCATATGCTGAAATTTAGTGTGCTCAAATAGTTGAGGCAATTTGTTTTATCATTGTCTGAAGTCAGAATGAACATTTTGAGTGTGCTATGTATGATGTAACTTGGAATTTCATTTAGCATAACGTTGTGCTTTCCGGATGGATTGACATCCTATTCATATCTAGTGTTTTACTTCTCCAATCTATTTAGTTAGGAGTATAGTTCGAACATTTGCAGTGTTCAATGTCAATTAGGTATAAAGTTAAATGCTCTTGACATCATACTGTTGGATAACCTTCATGTACCTGAAAATGCTAGTCTAATAGTGATTGATTCCTCACATACCCCAAGTGGATAGTTTTCATGTAGTTGAATCACCATGAGTTTTCTTTTGGTTTCTAAGCAGAAATTTTATGTGATGTGTAGTTTCTAGGATATAGTTTTCTATCTATGTGATAATTTTGGTATCAATATTTTGAAACTTTGCACCCCGCTTAGTCTTACAAATAACGAAATATCAAAAAGGAGATTTGACTCTAATGGCGGAAAATCTGTTACACTCAATCAAGTCGGTGATATGTATTAATTGCTTTAGATTTGTTGTTTTGGTTGAGTTTGTAAACTTGAATCAGTGCGAATACGTCTTACTATTTTTCATATCGGCTTATGAAACTGCAATAGTTTTCTTCTAATTTGTCCTTTATTTGACGGAAATGGTGTGTTAACTAATTTTAATTCATTTCTTTCCCCTTGGTTGGCCGTGTGCTAAGTTTATTTTCTCTTTTCCTTCGCTAATGATGTGTTAAGATCCTTTATGTATCCTTATTTTGCATGAAAATTGTTGGAGTCCAAATGGAATCTTGCCTCTTGCATTTCATGAGAGAGCAGTGAGGCCCATCACTTTGGATCAAGCCCGAAGGTCTAGTTAAAAAGTGATCCCGTAGCGTCCAAATACGAGAAGTTTGAAGGAAGAAAGAAGAGGCTTATCTCCTTTTATTAGTCTTGTTTTTATTCCCTTTATTTAATTACTTATTCATCTACATTTTGGGGCCTCGAAGCCAAAGTTATATTTAATACAGGTGAAGCGAAAAACTCGAGCCAAAGGGCTCAAAAACATAGGAATACGACAGGTGAAAGGAGAAATGGGTTGAAAACCCAACTAGATTAGGACAGGTTCAGCGGTTTGGGCTTCAAAGCCTAAATCGCTACTTCTCCCCTTTCCCTTTTGATGCGAATTACGGCAGAGGATTAGGGCCAGTTCAGGTCGCTAGTGTAGGGAATTAATTGGTGGGGGTGTATTCCTGTTATGATTCCGTATTCAATGTTCCGTGTTCCGTGTTCCATGTTTATTACGAATATGTGTGCTTTCCTCTGCTTTATACTCCTGCATTCATGCTTTACTCTGCTTTATATTCCTTATGGGTGCCGTATCTATGTTATGTCATCTGCTTCTGTGCTGTACTATGTGTTTGTGTGATATCTCGTGACTTGAGCCGGGGGTCTTTCGGAAACAGCCTTTCTACCTCATCAGAGGTAGAGGTATGGACTGCGTACATCTTACCCCCCCCAGACCCCACTAAGTGGGAATACACTGGGTTTGTTGTTGTTGTTGTTGATTTGCATGCCTTTTGCGAACCTAGTTAAATCCCCTAATGAATTCGCTAAAAACTAAATTTTGCAAACTTTCAAAATATTTCTAAAATCAATCATTTTTTTGACAAATTAATCTTTAGAAATTAATCAAAGAAGTTTTCAAACAAATCAGATAACTGCAAGTTAGCGGACGTTTTAGGTGCCTAACACCTTCCTAAAACGTTAATAAGAACCACTTACTCAAAATCTTCAAAACTTAAACCGATTTTCCTGTTTTGAATCGTTTTAAGTAACTCTTTAAATGTTTCATAATTCCTTTTCAAAATTAAGTGGCGACTCTCAAAAGTCAAAAATTTCTCCGCAAAACAATTATTATTATTATTATTATTATTATTATTATTATTACTACTACTACTACTACTATTACTATTACTATTACTATTACTATTATTATTATTATTATTATTATTATTTTCAACTTGACAATTTTCATCCGGCAGCAGCTGGGCCCTTCTCAGCCTTGCTCCGAAGTCGGTCAAATTCCTCTGGAGTTCGTCAAACTGCCTTTGAAGTTCCTGCAAGGACTCTATATGATCCTTCTTGTATGAATCTGGATCAACCATATTAGTATTGTAAGTATAGTAGAATGAACGAGTGAGTGAGGAGTGAGAGGAGGCCGGAGGGACCTATTTATAAAATGATTGAATTAGAAGGGACTAAACTTAGTCAAACAAAAAGCCACGACTATTCATATCCCTTAATTTAATAAAATTGGTGACTTTTCGAATATGTAAATTAAAAAAAAATGGATCTAAATACAATATTTTATCTTTTTATTGTATTTCAAAAAGAGACATATTGGTAATCTGTTGCAAAATATATTCCACCATCTTGATGCAAAGAAAAAAAAAGAAGCAATCCAAGAGCAAAAATTGAGTTTGGCCAAGAAGTGTTTAGAAAAATCTATTGCTCTCGATGAAATTGAACAAACAGATGACTAGCAAGTGCAACAGATGCCACAACTGATGGTAAAGCAAACTGATATATCCATCCGTTACAACAGATTGTCCATATGTTGTATTGTAAGTTATCTGACAGGTGGAATATATTTTATAACAGATTACCAATCTATCTCTTTTCGAAATATAATAAAAAATAAAATGTTGTATTTAGATCCATTTTTTTTAATTTGCATATTCGAAAAGTCACCAGTTTTATTTAATTAAGGGATATGAACAGTCATGGCTTTTTGTTTGACTAAGTCAAGTCACCACCACTTCCAATTCAGTTATTTTGTCATTGTGGTCGTTAAGCTCAGTATAGGGCTCTTGATCTTTTGTGAGTTTGTCAACGAGGACCACTCTCTTACTTGGCAGCTTTCTTATAATACTCCTCCTTGTCCTTCTTAGCTCTACGCAAGGTCAAGGAAAAGTATAGAAGGTTCTCATTGAGTTTTTCCAAGGCAAGCGCTCTCTCGGCTGATAAATCCTGTACTGCAACATATATGGATAGTGCATCACTCAATGCAAAATAGTTTTCTGGTAGAAGCAAGTCTTGAGAAGACATAATCAGTAATCTATCGATATCAGCTTTCGCTGTGTCAAACAGTTTTGTTGATATCTTGTCTTTTATAAAGAACATTGATCAGCAGAAAAATCAAGTGATTGAGATCGTTTAATCTGTTGACTAACTCGTGCAAAGACATTTTCTGGATTATCAAACTTCACGAGGCAGTCTGGTGGTTCAATAACATCAGATATTTTGTTTTCGGTATTAGCTAATGATGGGGAGATTCTGCCTTCCTCACCATCCTGAAAAGAAGAAGCACTCAAAATTAGATGGAGTATCTCTACATAACGAACCAAGATGAACTAGATCTAGCATTCAGTTTTTTCTTTCTATTCCCCACCCCTTTTTATCTTCTTACCTTTATCAGATCTGAACTTTTTTTTTGGATACTTGATAATTCCTTAGAAATTTCTTTCTTTCTCCTCTTAGCCTTAATCTTTAATGGAGTGAATAAAACTAAAATTCTCTTTGATCGAATGACACTACTGTTAGATATCAATTCTTTTACATCAGCAGTTAATCCATTAACAGTATTAATCACACCATCATGTTTTGCCTTGCACTCTTCACATTTGCATGCACAAGATAATCAAGGAGGGGCAAGATTGATCATTCTTCTACCATATAAAGGACAACATATCCGTCATGCAAAAGTCTACACCGTCACCAAAAATATTTTCCATAGCGAAAGTCTGTAGAAGGCATGACAAATAAATATGAGCAATACCCGACATTCAATCTTAACAAAGTATTAGAACCATATTAATGGTCCCTCAGTCTTATCAGTTCGGACCTACCAAACTTAACTGTAAAATTACAAATATCTTGTTTGAATGATCTATGACTAATTGGTATAAACAACATTCACAAAATCAGTGTACTTTATGTGTGTTTTCACGATAATATTATCACTAATACATACCTCCCACATATGAAGTGGTTCCATCTGCATGCTATTTATTCCTATGAACCTATATTTACTGCAACTTCTTGTGAAGGTCAGACAAAAGTTGATCAAATTTCAGTTTCTTTTATATTTACAAAAAAGAAGGGAAAAATTTTTGTCACAGAAAAAAAATTATCCTTCTGTTGCAGTAGATGTAGAGTCTATGGCATTAGATGAGGAGTTTGTTACGTCAAATGTAAAGTTTGTTGCATTAGATGATGAGTATGTTACGTTAGAAGTGGAGTTTATTGTGTCAGATGTGGAGTCTGATGCAACAGATATGAAGTCTGTTGGAATATATAGCAGCCTTGCTGGTGGTTGGATTTGTTCCAACAGTTGCTCTGTCTGTTGCAACATCAACAACAGCATAAACTACAAACAACAAATAAAAAACATCAACAACAAAGAAAACAACAACATTTGTTCCAACATCATCATCAACAACAAAGAAGCATACATCCTATGTTCCAACACCATCAACAACCAGGGACGGACCTACATGGAGTGCTCTGGGTGCGCGAGCACAGACTGAACTCGTATCGAACTTTATTTATGTATATGGAAATTAAGAAAAAATGTATATAATTTAATCAGTAAGCACCCATAGTAAGAGTTGTTTGGTTGCCCTAGTTGTTGTTTATGGGGTTCTTAAGGCTATTTATTTCTTTTGGTCTTGAGTTCAATTCCCACTAAGTACATATTTTTTAAATTTTGGTAACCAACTCTTCTCTCCTTATTCACTTTAAACTTTCTTTTATTTTTTTCTCTCTTACTCCTTGTATTGATTGTTCGGACTCCACTATTTTTAAGCTAAGAAGCACCCACTGTCTAAAAAATCTAGATCCGCCACTGTCAACAACACCACAACACAAGTTCCAACAATGTCAACCCCACCAACAACATCAATAACAGCATCATCAACAAAGAAACAAAAAAGATACATAAAAAATGATACTACCAACAAGGCTTTTAAACTTCTCCCAACAGATGACTTTTTTTTACATCTTGTAATAAAAATTCTCGATTTGTTTATTCAACAATTAAAAGTTCCTTCAAATTTTTTAAATAAATATGATATGATAAAATAGTAATTAAATTAAAAAAATGTAAGTAACTTGCAAGAAAAAGACGAGAATAAAAGAGCAATGGTGAATCATATCATACCTTAATGTCAAAAGGGGGTCAAAACAGCAATTTCAGTCAAGGAATCTAAGATATGGATATGGATCGGTTTAGATCCAAGAAAAAAATTTATGAGAAAGAGGAGAGAAAAAAGGTTGTAATAACCCTAATGAGGATAGAAAGAAAAAAATGAGAGACGAATAAAATAAATTTAAGGTTGAAGGAGAGGAAAGGAGAAATGAGATAATTCTAATTTCTAGATGTACTACCCTTAATATCAAATGACTAACCAAAGTGTATTTATTCAAATTTATATATTCAAAGTATAATTAATAAGGCTAATTTGGTAGTAAAATAAAGTCCTAATTAATATTTTCTTAATGGGTGTGCCAAGTCAATATGAAACGGAAGAAGTATTAGGGGTTTCAATATTCATTAATTAATATTCACTAATAATTTGAGGGTCACGAGGAAGAAAATGAGTGACATTGAAAAGACAGGACAAGACTACTCAATGAGATTTTTGAGTTATCCAAGAAACTTTTTTTACCGCCTTTAGTAGTACTAATACTTTATCTACTCGGATAGTAGCTTGCTTTTAAATTAAAATAAAAAAAAGATTTTCAAACAGATATGTCATCTGTTGCAATAGATTTAAATATCTGTTTGAAAAATCCCAACAGCTCAGTCATCTGTGACAACAGATGGAAATGTCCATTTGATAACTAAATCAGAAATGTCATCTATTACAACAGATATCAATATCTGTTTTAAAATTTCCAACAGCTCAGTCATCCGTCATAATAGATGCAAATGTCTATTTGATAATTAAATCAGGTATGTCATCTGCTGCAACATATATTGTTATCTGTTTGAAATTCTCCAACAGCTCAATCATTTGTTGTAATAGATTTCATTGCAATTGATTTAGGTGGAACTAGGGATGAAAGAATGAGATCCTCATTAACTTACTGTTAAGATAATAATAGTACCTACATCGATCTAGGTGGAACGAAGGATGAATAAATGAGCTCACAGGGTCAACTACAAATCCAATTGAGTTATTGCATTTGCATGGTGTTAATATTACGTTCATCCCGACCCGAGTCATCGATCGATCACTCTGAGTTGAAATGAGTTCTCATTAACTTAATGTTAAGATTAATAATAGTACCTACATTGATCTATGTGGAACTAGAGATAGATAAATAAGCTCAAAGGGTCAACTACAACTTCAATTGAGTCTTTTGGCAATTGCATGATGAGATGGTACTGCATTCCTCCCGACAAAAGTCATCGATCGATCACTCTAAGATGAACTAATTCTTACTACCTCATATGTTCAACTAATACCTTAATTTAATAATTTAGGACTAGGGGTGAGTTCTCATAGGGTCAACTACAACTTTAATTAAGTCTTTTGTCAATTGCATGATGAGACGGGACTGCATTCGTCGCAACAAGAGCCGTCGATCGATCACTCTGAGTTGAACCAATTCTTACTACCTCATATTTTCAACTAATACCTTAATTGATTAATCTAGGACTAGGGGTGATTTATCATAATGTCAACTACAATAGATGACAGTGTCTATTTGATAATTTACAATAGATGAGTAATCTATTGCGACATTGACTTAATCCATTTGATAATTTACAACAGATGGATAATCTGTCACAATAGATACTTAAACTGTTTGATTGTTTACAACAAATTCATGATCTGTCATAATAAATGATGTAATCTGTTTGATAGCTTACAATAAATGCATAATATGTTGCAACAAATTACATAATCTGTTTGATTTGATCCAACAGAAAAGACATCTGTTGAAATAGGTTATACATTTGTTTATATATAATTCAATTGAGTTCATATGTTATACTAATACCTTAATTGAATATGAGTTCTCATAGGGTCAACTACAACTTCAATTTAATCTTTAGGCAATTGTATGATAAGACGATACTGCGTTCCTCCCGACCAGAGTCGTCGATCGATCACTCTGAGTTGAACCGATTCTTACTATCTCATATGTTAGACTAATACCTTAATTACCTTAATTGATTAATCTAAGACTAGGGTACTAATACCTTAATTGAATAATCTAGGAATAAAGGTGAGTTCTCATAGGGTCAACTACAACTTCAATTGAGTCTTTTGACCATTGCATGATAAGATGTTACAGCGTTCCACCCGACTAGAGTCATCAATCGATCACTCTGAGCTGAACCGATTCTTACTACCTCATATGTTAGACTAATACCTTAATTGATTAATCTAGGACTAGGGTACTAATACCTTAATTGAATAATCTAGAACTAGGGGTGAGTTCTCATATGGTAAACTATTAATTAATCTAGGACTAGGGGTGAGTTCTCATAGGATCATCCACAACAGATGGCAGTATCTATTTGATAATTTACAACATATGGGTAATCTGTTGCGATATATAACAATCTATTTGATAATTTGCAATAGATGGGTAATCTGTCGCAACAGATGACTTAATTTGTTTGATCACAATATATGACTTAATTTGTTTGATAATTTATAATAGATTCGTAATCTGTTATTACCTAATCTGATTGATAATTTACAATAGATGAGAAATCTGATGCAACATATTGAACATTTATTTTTTACAACTTCAATTGAGTTCATATGTTAGACTAATAGTACCTAAATTGATTAATCTAGGACCAGGGGTGAGTTTTCATAGGGTCAAATAGAGTACTCGGTCAACTACAACTTCAATTGTTTTTATATAATTTCAATTGCATTATCCTTTTGGCAATTTCATAATGAGAGGGTTAAAAATTACGCATATATTTTATGATTTTAAAAAAATTAAGATCAATTCGGACCAAATTAACATTTTCAAAACTACTTGTTATTCTTTTCCAAAATACAAATCAACCCATTCATAGGGTCAAATAGAGTACTCGGTCAACTACAACTTCAATTGTTTTTATATAATTTCAATTGCATTATCCTTTTGGCAATTTCATAATGAGAGGGTTAAAAATTACGCATATATTTTATGATTTTAAAAAAATTAAGATCAATTCGGACCAAATTAACATTTTCAAAACTACTTGTTATTCTTTTCCAAAATACAAATCAACCCATCCAAAATATTTCATTATTTCAAATCTCGAGATCTCACCTTTCTCTTTCATTCTCACTCAACAATACAGTACAGACAATAACTACTCAACAAATTTGCTCAACCCTCCACAACAAATCATTTTTCTTCTCATTTTCAACCACATAGGTGTTATATTTGAATTCATTCTTGCTTGTATCAGTCATTTTCTTTGTCTTTGTAGGCAACAGAGTTCGAGAAGAGTTCTATATTTGTTATTTTTTTTCTAAAAAATAAGGGCTTTAAGTTAATGATGAAAACCAAAATTTTTAGTTGTATTATCTTCGAGAATGGGTTTACAATTTTGAGTTTTGATGGTAAAACCGTAGGAAGAACTAGAGAAATTCCTAGTTTTCGTCGCACTATTTCGTTGACTATCGTGGTATTGTTGGATGGTGTTTGTCATGTTGGTGGTGGTAGTGGTGGTGTTTTTGGTCATCGTGGTGGCATTGGTTGGTGGTGCTTATGGTGGCTGTCGGTGGTGTCGGTATTCGTGGTGTTTGTTTATTTGTTGGCATTGGTTGGTGGTGTTTGTGGTGGTGGTTGTTGGTGTCTCGGTATTAGTGGTGTTTGTAATGTATTTTTTAAAATCTATGCATACATCAATTGTAATGTAATTTTTATTTTTCTTTGTCTGTAGGTAAAACATGTCTCCCAAAATAAAAGAAAGTGAAAATGGATCAACGTCTGACCACTAAAAAAAAGGTTACAGTACAGAGGGATTCGGAGGAGCTTTCTGAACAATCTCAGTCAGGGAAAAGTAAAGCTGAGGAGAGATGTGAAAACAACCTTGAGAGAGGTAGACAAGGATTCGTAGATGGTGATGAAGAAAATGAAAGTGGGAAAGAGGAGGAATTGGAGAGTGAGTAAGAGAAAGAGGATGATCATCAACATGATGATAATGGATCACTGATGGGGCGTGAGTTAATATCGACATCCCAGCATGATCCTGTCAAAACTTTTCGTATTGACAGGTTTCAAGTTGCGATGCCGATAAATGACCCAGAAGGAAAACAACTAACTGGTCAAATTCTACTTAAATGTCAGATGGGTAAAATTTTTGAACATTTTATGAAAATTATAAAGCACGAAAACATAGGCGAACTTTTTAAGAAGATCTACTTTGGACGCTTTCTTGAGCTGCCTAGGACCACTCTGCCCGTATCCATTTTCCTATCATGATGGTATATGGTCTTCTCAAGCGCAGGATCAAGTATGCGGGGGATGATAAAGATCCAGAGGAGGGGGCAAAAAGAAGATGGATGAACTACTGTGGCATGCCGGTTTGTTTTGGCTTACAAGAGTTTACCATAGTGACGGGCTTGAGATGCCATCGTCCAGAAGGACCACCACCCCGCAAAAGATCCAAGGCAAGAAAATGCAAGGAAAAAATAGATGGGTTGTTTGACATTGCTCGACGTGGCTATAAAGCATCGGATTTATTGACAAATCTCGAGGATAAAACCATAACAGAGCAGTACAGGGAGAAAATATGCTTAGTTTGGTTTGCCCATTCGATTATATTGGTAAGAGACGTCAATAAGGTCATAAAAGATGAGTTGTTGGTGCGTGCTGAGGTTTTTGATAAATTCAATATTTACTGACAAAGCTATCCTCAGGGACGACCACATTATACGGCTTTCCTTGGGCTTTCATGGTAAAATTAATCACTAATTTTACTCATCCATTAATTAATATTGAATATAGTTATTATGACTTTTTTTGCTTACTTCCGGTTTATATTTTTTAGGCTTGGACATTTGAAGACATTCTTCCACTCTGAAAGCAGTTAATGGATTACCCGGATGAGGTTTCTCATCCAAGGATGCTTAGGTGGTTGGCTGCAAAGAGCAACACTAATATTAAGGAGGTTGGTCTCTTTAACCCTTCGAATGATGCAATACGTCTTCTTTAAGTAAAATAATTCTACTCAAAGATAAGAAAGTTATTGAACATATGTTATATCAAGTCCAGCAGATGTTATATCTGATGCACCAGATGGGACATCTGTTGCGATAAGGTATATCTTGCATCAGAATTCTCATCTGTTGCTTTGGTTCTCTAAACCCGACTCCTAAAAGATTAACCATCTACTGAAAATTATGCAACAGATGTGTAATATTATAACATATTGTTCATCTGTTACTACGTACAAATCATTTATTGCATAACAGATTACCCGTCTTGTGCAATTGTTGCAACAAATGATTGATATTTTGCAGCAGATTATCCATGTGGTGCTCTGTTTCTATGAACTAGACGCAAACAAATTTTAACCATATACTGCAAACTATGAATAGATGGGTCTTTTTTTTTTAAAATGTAGGCCAACTGTGAAAATTATTATATTATATGATTTAAATGCATCTGTTTTTTTTTCTTTTTTTATAGGTTATGAATCCATGGATCGTGCCTACTGAGGAGGAGTCGGTGATGATTTCTTATATTACTCTAGGTTATGTTGATACTATAACAGACCCAACGGTGGAGTTAATAAAGAAGGAAGTAGCTGGACTAACAGCAATAAGAAGAGCAGTTAGGCAAGGTCAGCCTAATGTTGAGGCTCTTCATGACCAACCTTTTACTAAGGCAGATCCGGGTGCTTCTTCTGGTGGAGTTATTAATGTTGGTGGCAGGCTTGCTGATGCTGTTGCCACTCATGATGATGAGTATGTTGATGCTCAAGAAAGAATAAATATATTTGAAAACACCCTTTTTCGCCCTTACACAGGTCCCTCTCACTCCTCTTCACCCTCGTGTTCTCATTGCAAATACGAAGAGTGCAAGGACAGAAAGGATAAACTCTTTGAAAAAGTAGAGGTTATCTTAAAAGCTATTGAGGAATTCAAATCTAAGAGGTGTGCCATACCATCCAAAAAGGTGAGGGAACCGCACACTCCTACAGTGTTGGTTAGGAGAAAGAAAAGAGCAATTAGAGACGTACTCTCCGATTAAAAATTAAAAGAAATTATAATTCCTCCCTCTCCAAAAGCTGTTCAAGTTCAGGGGCCAGTCAAGAAGGTGGACATATACGCAGAACTTGGCACCGAAGAGATGAGAGATATGAGACAGGCCAAGAATACCAAGTCAGGCGTACCAGATTATCCCAGGCCTACCTTTACCCTTCAAGACTTCCAGACTATGACTGATATGCGTATGCTGTACGTGGACAAAGCAAGTTTACTTTTTATAATCTAGCCCTTCTAATCTACCCCATGAAGAAGAAACTACACAACAGATTTCATATCTGTTACTATAGCTGGGTATACTGGTGCAACTGGTAGTGGTTCTGTTGCAACTTATTATCAATCTGTTCCATAAGTTGCGTTGGATAGACCCAATGCAACAGATGGACCATCCGTTGTATCTTTACTATTACTAACCTATTTAAAAATTGACTTCTTATCTCACAACATGTTGACATAATTCTCTGCCTTATGATGAAAAGGCAATTAATGTACCGGGAAGCTTATGATGCTGCCGATAAGGTAATGGACCTCGACTTCTGCAAGAAGCTCAAGGATAGGTACGATCAACTCAATGGGGAGGCGTTAGTCCTTGGCGTGGGACTTGATTTCCTATTTCCTACGTTGGTCTTGGATGAAGAAGAAATTATAAAATATGTTAGAGGGGACAGGCTAATTCCACACGGCAAGAGCTGGACCAAGGCAAAAAGGATTCTTGCAGTCATTAGCGTGAACGGTATGTATTATCGGGCTGTTGAGATACTACTTGAGGAGGGAAAGATCAATGTTTATGAATCCAACGTACCTCTCATCGATGATTTCGATCTTTTCCTCCTCGTAGAGCCACTGATGGTGTTGTTTCCCATCTTGTTGAGAGAAAACTGATGAATCATTTGTCAAAGGAAGTGTTTATGAAGAAATCATGTGATTTTGAAGGTCAAAATAAGGGAATGATCCTTCCAAAAGATGATGTTTCTAAAGCGAGTGGATCACACGCTCTTGCACACATCGAATGTTTGCTAACCGACACAGAAATAGCTGAGCCAATGACTTTTCTATGCAATAACATTGTGGCAAACTTCCAAAAGGTCTGGGCTTATGGGGTACTAACTGGACGCTTGAAGCCTGTGTATATAGAAGAAGAGCCTGTGAAATAATTCTTTTTTAATTTCAAGTCACCCTTTACTTTATTACATGTTGATACAAACACAATCATGAAGATGAACATTTTTGAGTATTTTAGATGTAACCTCGGAGGTTTACAAGTTGAAGTGTTAAAAAGGGCTCCAAACCGCCCCTAAAAACACTCCATGGTTGCCTATTTGCCTACTTGGTCATTAAAGAGTCTTTTTGTCATTTTATCTTTTTATTTGTAAAGTACTATAAATAGAATAATATAGGGTTTTATTTCATTAGTTTTTGTTGGATATTGTTGAAAGAACACATCTCTTGAGAGAGAGGGTCTCTAGGCCTAAACTAGGACATGAACAAGTGTGGATTCACTTATGATTGTGTATTGCTTGGAAACGTTGGTGCTTGAGCTGTGGAATTCCTCTTGTGTCACGAAGAGTATGGTGTTGCTATTGTAAGTCTTAGAGGTCCTAAGATTTGATACATCTTTGGGTTCTTAACCTTGCAATAGTGTATGTCTCACTTCCTATCTTTACATATCATGTAATAGTTGTGTAGTCTGGTGAACCGTTTGGTTATTGTTGTTCTTGTAATCTTGTAACCGTTGGATTGTTGTTATTGTAGTGTTGTTCCTCTCGTTATTGTTGTTTATCTCTTGTTGTTGTTAGTATTTTTGGTGTCATTTACACCTTGTTTCTTGATGTTGTTGGAACCGAGATTTGGTGTTTGTTGAGCTCTCGGGTTTCCTTTTGTTTGTGGACTATTTTTGGCTTATTTTTGATACGTACCAAATTTGTATCGTATCTCATGTACATGTAGTGGCAATAATTTTTTCTGATGAAAGTTGAGTTTTTTATAATGCAATAGATTAGATTGTCAATATGTTGTAAAATATATTTAATCCATTCTGACAGATAATTTATCTATTGCAATAGGTTGGTCATCTGTTGCATTGCGCCAATGTTATTTCTATGAATAATCTAATAATCTAAGTCTAATCTATTGCAACAGTGGGAGGACCTGTTTGATAATTTCCAATAGATGACCTAAATTTTACAACATATGCCTAAATCTTTTTGATATTTTTCAACAGTTACGCTTGAATATTCAGGTACTCGACAACACCAAATCAGTTTTAAATACACACACCACCATGAAAATTTCAGCAATTAGGCTTGGATATCCATGTGCCCAACAACACCAAACTAGTAGCAATAACGGCAACAATGTAGTATCTTCTTGCTCGATTTTGTTTCTTTTTAGAAGCCTTGAATTTGTTCAACAAACTCCAGATTACATGATTTGCTTATGAGGGGTTTCGCTCTTCATACCAATCAAAGTAATCGCATCCACCCAATTTCTATGAAAAAAAAACACAAATTACAAAATAATTACAGGTCCGTAAAAAACCTACGATTCGGATTTTGTTGAGTCCAAAAAGTCTTTAACAGAGTTTCATGACCGCACTTACACTATCAAAAATCTTTATCATAAAAAATAGTGGAAAAGGCGCTCGACATTGTCAAGCTCAGTTGGAAAAAATGAAAGAAATAATTTGAAAATTTTGGATAGATAAAAGAAGATTTGGCAATTTAGGGTTAAATTTTAGGAGGAAGATGAATATATAAGACAATAGGGGGAAAAAATGATCGTTGGGGGCCAAGTGACGGCAAGTCAGCAAAATGTGCCAGACTGACACATTTGATGCCTATTTTATTTCACGTGTTTAAAATGAACACTGTCTACTTGATGCCTATTTTATTTTAGGTGTTTGAACTAAACACCGTCGATGGGTTGCGCCTTTTCTATTTCAATTCAATTCAGTTTAACCTTTTTACACGTAGTGGCAATTTTTTATGTCCAACGAAAGTTGAATTTTTATAATGCAACAGATTCTCCATCCGTTGTAACAGTTATTCTACCTGTTCTAACATATAGTTTATCTGTTGCAATAGGTTGGTCATCTGTTGCATTATCTCGATGTTTTTATCTAAGTCCATCTGTTGCAACAGTGGGAAGACCTGTTTGATAAATTCCAACAGATCACCTACCTATTGCAACATATGTCTAAATCTATTCAATTTTTCCAATAGATGTGTCGTCTGTTGCAACAGATACATTATTTGTTGCAATATTTGAATCTAGTATCCTTTTCAATTAATAAGTTCAAATCTAAGAAATAAATAAAATTCGTAGATAAAATAAAATAAATTGAAGCCTTCATAAATTAGCTGAAATAAGTCAACGAATATATAAAATGTAAAAATTGTTATGGGTACAGTTCTTAACAAACACATCAACAATAATTTAAGTATACTGCCAAGGATTGCTTTGACGGACTCAATCTAAAAAGATCTACTCTGTATGGACAAGTTGTTCTTCATCTGGTGCTATGAAATTCGACTTTGCTCGTCGTGGATCTTTATTGTCGCTTACGTACGACTTTTGCGCTTTCTGTTCTCTGTATTTTCATAAAAAGAGTAGCATATTGTCAATGCTATTCAGTAGTAGCTTCTTCTAATTCACCTGGAAAGCCAGAATTGGTCAATGCTAATCACGAAGATACAACAAAACGGAAAAGGATAACTCATCTCTTAAATTGTCCCAAATAGATTAAATTTTCGTTGAAAGAATGAATCAACTGTTGGGAAAAATTTCTACATGAGGAAGACCCTGTATGATAATTTCCAATAGATGAACCATCCGTTGTAACATATGAATCATCTGTTGTAGCAGATAGGTTGTCTGTTGGTACAAATAAAAGCGGTACGAAGAGCTGTTTAATTTGCTAAAACAGATGAGATATATGTTTATCTGGTGCAACAGGTTAGTCAACTGTTGCAACAGATGTATATATCTGGTTGATAATTTTCAGCAGATGTGTCATCTATTGAAACAAATATGTGACTGTTTGTTTTGTCAATTGGAAGACATATAATATATTCATCTTCTTCAGCTCGTGCTGTTCTTCTTTGGACATTGTACGTTGCTCAGTGAAACACACAGATAGAGAGTAGCAATTTTGTTTTTTTAGATGCTTGATAATGCCCTAGAAATCATTCTCCTTCTCCTCTTAGCCCTAATCTCTAATGGAGCAGATGGAAATAAAATTCTCTTTGATAGAATGAGACCCCTCTTAGATGTCAATTCCTTTACAGAAGCAGTTAATGCCTTAATAGCGTTAATTACTACATCATGTTTCGCCCTACAGTCTTGATATTTGCATGCAGAACATTCGCTGGGAGAGGCAAAATCTGTATAACCAGTATGATCATACTCATAATGATTTATTTTAAATACTGTAAAAGGAGCATCATTAGCACCAACAGCAGCACCACTACCACCAACAACAACTCCATCACCACTAAGACCATCAACAACAACAGGTTCACCCTCCAAAATTATTTTTCTTGTAATGGTTGTTGCTCTAAACAATTTTATTTTTATTTTGTCGATGACCTTAGGGTCCGATAAAGTTTGCACAGATCGTAAAGTAAGAAAAAATGACATCTTCAACTTTCGATTGGTCGGAACTAGCGACGGATGCATAATCTAACATAAATCATTACATATATTAGAATGATGATTACATCATTAAAAAAAATCATTAATTAAGAGAAAAAAATAATTATAATTATACTTACTGCATTCTTCGGGGGGTTAAAGAGATTAAAAAATTTTGTATTTTTATCAGTTTTGGCCGACAACCATCTCAAGATTCTTGGATAGGAAACTCCTTCCTAGTAGTTCACTTGTTGTCTCAAATAAGAATGGCTTCAAACGCCCAAGCTTATAAAATAATGCCAATAAATTAAAAACATTATTGAGTGAAAAAAAATGAATGATATCATAATAGAAGAAAGAAACATTTACTATGAAAGCCCATAGGAAGCCATATAAGTTGACTGTCTTTGGCGCTAACGGAGTCAACAAATATTTGACAGTCATTTTGAAGCTTTCATACCCCCAAGGATAGTTGTTAAATGCATCAAGATCCTCGGAGAGCCTTATTAAACTGAGGGTTATGTTGTTGTTAACGTCTCTCGCCCAAAGAAGATTATGTACAAACCAAACCAAGCACAATGACTGTTTGTGCTTCTTTGAAAGTCCTTTACCTTTCAACGCTTCTATCAAATTTTTATTTTTGAAGCTTGGACCAACAATGGACACTAGGTCATCACGATCACACGACTTGCCTTTGCCTTTTTTGGGTATGCAGGGTGTTTTTTTGGGTTAGAATAGGTATAACTTGAGAAGGAGGATAACATTTTAGTCAAGTAACTAGGGCAAACTCCTTCTAACCAAAACAAACAGGCATTCCATAATAATTTATCAACACCTCATCCATATTATCTTTATTTTCATACATAAACCTACGCTTAAGAAGTTCATATACCATTTTTATTTGAAAACAAGCATTATTGTCCTCTGACAAATCAAGATATTTTCCAAAGTAGTTGTCCCTGAAATAAGAATTCAATTTTTGTTCTCGAAGTATTTTTCTGAAGATGTCGAAAGATTTTCCCATTGCTGACTTAACCACTAAATCACCCGTTAAATCTGCGGCACCATCGCAATACATTCTCACAGGATAACGATCAATGTTGAAGGCTTTGACCAACTCTTCGATGGAAGGGCTATTAGCATCTGCATCATCTCTTTTGAAACATTCCTCCTTCCCGTGTTCATCATATTCTGCTCCTGATTGAGATAGCGCTTGTAAAGCAAGCTCATAGAGTGGTGGATGTAGCCTACCTGCTTCACTTGTTCCTTTACTTGGACTTGATTTAGTTTTTATTCTTTTGAGAACCATATTTTTAAAATTAAAAGAAACATAAAATAATTTAATATTGTTGATTAATGTATCATTAAAAAGGATAACAGTAAATCAAACAACAAAAATAATAAAATAATAATTGCAACAGATCACCAATCTGTTACACTAGGTAGTATATCTGTTGCAGCATATAACCAAACTATTGCAGCGGATGAGTAATCTGTTGCAATAATACAAAGCATATCACTTATCTTTTAAGACAAATGATTGGTCTGTGCAACAGATCACACAACTGTTGTGACATCATCTGTTTCAATATATGAGTGATCTGTTGAGACAGTTAAATAATCCATAGCAACGGTTGAGTAATCTGTTGCGACAACACAAAATATATCACTCATCTGTTGAGAAATATGAATGGTTTGTGCAATAGATCACACATCTATTGCAACATATGAGTGATCTGTCAGAGCAGTTAACTAACCTACAGCAACGGCTGAGTAATCTGTTGCGACAACACAAAAAATATCACTCATCTATTAATAAAGATGAATGATCTATGCAACAAATCACACATCTGTTGCAACACATGAGTGATCTGTTGGAAAAGTTATCAACGGTCAATAATATTTAGATTTCTTCTAACATAGGATCGTCTATCGCGGCAAATGAATGATCAGTTGGAAAAATCAAGTCTTGGACATTTTCTGTAGGAAGAGTTGATAGGATTTTATCCAATAAAAGGTTCATCTGTTGCATCAGCCCATTAATCTGATGGTTCTTCCATTGCACCAGATGGTTAATTAGTTGCATCAGATTTTTTATTTGATGCTTAATCTGTTATAACATATGGTAAATTTGTTGCATCAGATAGTTAATCTGTTGCATCAGATTATTAATCTGTTGCATCAGAATTATAATTCGATGGTTCCTCTGGTGCATCAAATGGTTGATCTGTTGCATCATATGATAAATCTGTTGCATCAAAAAATTAATATGTTGCACCAGATGGGTAATCTGTCGGAGGAAATAAAAAATAGTAGCACAATTTTGTTCAACAAAAAATAGCAATTTCACCATTTTTACCAAGAACAAGAACAGAACAAATCAACCCAAATTGTCGTTTTATTTTTATAAACTTGAACAATAAAAATCAAACTTCAAAAAAATGCAACAAACAACAAAATATCATAATTCACTTCGAAAAGAGAAGAGAAGAAGTACCAGAAATTAGGATTTAATTCAGACCGCATTTCAAATTAATGCAACAAATATTGAAATTGTTAACCAATACTATAAGAGAAGTTGACTCAAGTTCCTCGTTTTCTTCAAAACTAAAAAGGCCATAAATTTTTACCTGTGAAATAAGAAAAGGAACGATGAAGAATTCGAAGCTGTTGTGGCCGGCAAAGGCGGATCCAGGATCCGAACTCATCGGGTGCCAAGTAATTCAATCGGATTATTCATCTTTTTGATCTATAGGATAATTAACAAATCAATCAATAATAAAAGAACAATAATAAAATGACCAAACTTAAACTTTTAATAATATCACTAATATCATAATATCCATAATTCATTACAATTGCCCACAACGAGTTTTCATATTCTGAAAACGATCAACAATGACATCATTACTTATATTTTTAAATACATCACGCTTTATGTAACATACTAAACAATCATTTAAATATTGATCACCAATACTATTTCGCACTTCATTTTTTATGTGCTTCATAGAAGAGAATGTTCTCTCAACAATTATCGTAGCAACGGGTAAAACCAAAGTCAACTTCACAAGTAAATAAACAAGTGAATAAGTCTCTACAAGATTTGCCTCAACTAATGCGTTTGCCAAATCATATTTGCCTCAACTAATGTTTCAAGATAGGTTGACAAGGCCCTTTTTCAATATAATATTTGCTCAGTTCATCTCGTATTCGAGGATCATAATCAGAAATAGGTCTTCTTTCTCCCGGATCGGCTTTAAGTGACCCCAAATCGAGGTCAGTTATAATACAAGAACGATTGAGATTGACATTACTAGAACTTGATTGTAAATAATTAACCTTCTTGAAAAAATTCTCCATCTCAAATTCTCAATCACAAAACTAGAACACTTTCTCCTAAATCAAGTTATCAAGATACATAGATAATTCCAAATTTGGATTTCTAGGCTCAAGAAAGAGAAATAAAATAATTTTTCAATATAACTTACGGAGAGCAAACAAAGAGAGAGAGCAAGCAGCAGCAGCAGGAAACCTCAAGAACAAGAGTCTCAGTCGATGTTTTGATTTGGAATTTGGAAATAGTTTTTTTTTATTTGAAAATAGGAATTTGGCTTTGCTTGGTATCAAGTACGCGTTGCAATTATTAATAAAGCCAATTGGTGCCTTACTTTTTTAATGAAAAATTATTAACAAAAATAGTTTTAAAAAACAAATGCTGCCAGCAGGTTTCGAACAAAAGACCTTGGAGCTACAAAATCAGCTCTTTGCCACCCGCACTAGACAGTGTCTTGTTATTGTGGGTGGCAGACTTAATTTTTAACTATATCTGTATATATATACAACTATATAGAGAGAGTTTCCGTCGAAGTTTGCGGGTGGCGTGCCACCCCCACGGGCCTTAATAGATCCGCCCCTGGTGGTCGGAGAGTAAGGTTATCACGTCGATTTAAGGTTGAAGTCGAAAAGTAACTCGAAGCCCAACTATTTGTAGTCGGATGTTGAAGTCGCCGAGGATTGAAATAAGAAATTTGCAGAACAGTTGGTTGGAAGAGAGTTGAGAGAAGTTGTCGAGAGAAGGATGAGAGATAGGTTGATTTGAATTGGAAGGGGAAACTCGAAGCCCAACTATTTGTCGCCAGAGGTAGAAGTTGCCGGGGGTTGAAGGGAGAAAAGAGGGGAACTCGAAGCCCAATTATTTGTCGCCAGAAATAGAAGTCGTCGGGGGTTGAAGGGAGAAATTTTGTAGAACTGTTGGTTAGGAGAGAGTTGAGAGAAGTTGTCGAGAGAGAGGAGAGAATGGTTGATTTGGATTGAAGAGGGGTGTGGGTTGGGTTGATTTGTATTTTTGAAAAGATTAGAAAGTTTTGAAAATATTAATCAAGTCCACAATTAATTTAATCAAGTTTCCTTATGAGGTTTGACCCAATCTGTTGGTTAATGTCACTAATCCTTCATTCAAGACTTAAAAGACATTTTTCCTTCAATTTTCTCATGTTACTCCATATTAGAGGGTAATGTATTTTTAAAAAATAATCTAAATATAATATATTTCTACATATAACGATCAAACGCATTTAACTTAATTATTTAAAGGCTGAACAAGTTAAATCATTGTTCTCGCCAACTTAAATCCTAATAAAATTTTACCTGAAACTTTTACACTTTTACCTTAGACGTTAGGTTAAAGCATGAATAGCTTAAAGGTGATGCAATGATTCGGTCATTTAGGAGTTAGGACCCCTATACGTTATGCAAACAAAATAAAGGAGAAAATCAACAATAATACAACACGGTCTTGGGGCAGACTAGTCAAACTAAGGAATAATATTTAATGCAGTCAAGTCAACAAAAAATTACACCCTAGTGAAATTTCTATTATCAAGTGACCCCCACCTTTTTAATAATTCTTTCTCTCTTATTTATATATAAAAAAAGATTTATGTTTTATATAGTAATTGATAGAGAATTTACACTGTTAACATAGTTTAACTTGTAAAATGCAGGTTAGTTATTAATTAATGTGCATTATAAAATTTACGTATGAGTATTTTATAAGTGATCTAATTTTATAAATATTTACAACTCATCAATACATATAATTTAAATTCAATTTAATCTTATGTGATGAAATACACAAAAGTAGAAGAAACGATAGAGTTGAAATGCAATAAATAAAGAACATAAAGATAGACACAAATAAAATTGATCCCTTATGTATGGAGCTAGATTAAAATAGTCCCTAAAGTATGGTTTGAAACAATTCTGTTCATTTAAGTTGTCAAATAAGAACATTTTCAGTCTCCATCGTTTATTTAACAAAGAGATAATACTCAATTACCCTTCTGAACTATACCCAAAAAGGTTATGACACACCTCAACTTAAAGGAAAGTCCTATTACCCCCTGAACTAATTAAAAGTGTAATTTTGACACTCTTAGTGCCTATATGGCACAACACACTGACGTGTCCACGTATGCACATGTGTGTGCCTTGTAGGCACTAAGAATGTCAAAATTATCCTTTTAATTAGTTCAGGGGGTAATAGGACCCTCTTTAAGTTGAGTTGTGTCATAACCTTTTTGGGTATAGTTCAGGGGGTAATTGAGTATTTTCTCTTTAACAAATTCTATCTATTTGATTTAATATAAACTCTAAGGTAAAAAAGGATTCAGATGGAAATCACGTTTGAAGGTACAATTTTTGCAATTTCTGCTACAGTATTTATGTTCACATGCTATATTTGGTCTATTTTTTAGTGTCTGCTATAATTTTTTGTGTTTTTGCAGTTAGGATTCATGCACACTGAGATTTTCTTGATTTTATGATTTAATCTTATTTTTTACAATTACCACACTAAATATAGACATAATTTGATAAATATTTGACAAAAAATACTTAAGGACTAATCTAAACCTACCTGTAAAATACCAAACCATATTTGTCATTTCTTTCTAAAATATTGACAAAATTAGTGTAAAAATACCAAATAGAGAGACTCATGACTCAGTGAGTCATGGGTTGAGTTTACTACTACTGGAATTTTAGTCTAATTTCTCATGATTACACCTTTTGGCTATTTCATAAAGATTTTAACTACCAAGTTGAAAATGAGAACTAAATTAATTAACCACCCATTTACATTTTGGCCTCCTAATAGGTTTGACTTGACTCTTCTTAATTCCCCGTTGAATGCGCCCACTTGGTGACGTTTTGATTGCAAAACAATTTCACTCTCTTTTTTTTTTTCATCTGTTTTTTCTTAAGGCTTGTTTTCAGAAATATATACTGTATATTTGAAGAAAAAATGCAGTGCAAGAAAAAAAGTATAAGGGTGTGTTTGGTACGAAAAAAAATAAAAATTCTTTCCTATTTTTTTTTTTGGTGGGGGGGGGGGGGGGGGGGGGAACCAAATTAATTTCTTACTTTTTTTTCCCCTAATGTTTGATAAGTAAACAACAGAAAATCTTATCTCAAACACATTTATGTATAATCTAGCAAAACCTTTAGAGGTGGCGAGGGTGAGGTGTGGGACCTCAAGGTGGCGACAGACAAGAGGTAGGAATTGAGGGTGTTATGTGGGTGAGAGGATACAATAAACATACGTGTCTCTTATAACACTTGTTTTCCCCACTTCTAATCAGGAATTTATTTTTCTGATTTTTAAGGAGCTTGTTTTTCTATAAAAAAAAAATATTAACATAAACCGCACTAATATGGAGCTAATTACTTCCTATATCGTATCTTTTCAATATTACTTAAAATCTCGAAAAAACTACTAGCCAGATATATTACTTTTCTTCGGACACATTGCATTGTTGATGCATAATATGCACTATCAGATACTTTTCAATGTTACATGTCCATAATTAATTCATGATACATAAGTTAGCAAGTTGGTTGTTATGTATCATGACCATAGCTAATTCAGTATACATAACTCATGATACATCATCTCATGTATAAGTTTCTTTGAATACATTACTTTTTGAGTACATAATCTTTGGATACATTACTTTCTTGATACATTCAAAAATTGAAATGTGATGTACTTAAATAATAGATATGAGATATTATGTAGATATGGTAAAATTATTAGTACTGTACACTGTTTTTTCAAGTGTAAATAACAGAAACTTCGACAGTTTGGAGCTTAGTTATAAAAAAATTTGATATTTTGCATAATTACTAAAAATTTTAATTTTAATTCTGTCGAGATACATAATTAGCTCCTGGTACATCCAACGAAGATATATTTTTCTTTGTAAAGATACATAATTAGTTTCCGATATTTTTTTTTTCTGATTTTGGATCTGTCGAGAAGCATAATACATCCAACGAAGATACACTCACCGATACATCCAAAGAAGGTATCTAATTCGTTGGATTTTTTTTACTTACGTTGTAAGAATGGGAATTTGTGTAAATATGATAAGTTAAGGTGTATATTTATGTTATTTTCCCATTTCCAAACTGATTAATATAGCAGTCTCTTAGACGATGTGAATCAGCCCAGAAGAATGATTTACATTGGGCCCATTTAAAACTTGCAGTTGTGTGGCCCATAGGCCCATAGGCCTGTACTAAGCTCTTGAATGGAAATGTCAGGCTCTTTCTTCTTTAATTATTTTCTTGTAAAATTTATTTCAATAATACATTAAAATGTTTGGTAGTATCATGTTTGCCTTCAATTAATTCTACTAAAAAAGTAAATAAAACTGATTAATGAGGAACATTTTTTATTAAGAGACGAAAGGAATTACTCATTCCTTGTACTCGTCTATTTTAATTTCTTATTCTTTATGTTTTACTATTAATCCTTCACTGTCTTTGCCACTTTTTCTCTTATTTTATTTTATTTTATTAATAAAATTACTCCACCTTTTGGTGGGTATCCTTTTAAAATATCATCGAGGGATTATAACATCAATTTAAGATTAATATACCTTACTCGGACCCTTTTAACCATTGGTAATTTGGTACTATTGGTTCTAACACTCTGATCGATACGCAAAACATGTACTCCCGCCGTCCTATTTTACTCGTCCCAAATTGAAATGACACAACTATTAAGAAAAATAATAAATAATATGGCTAGTTTACCATAGTACCCCTATTAAATAATGTTTACATTTTAATTTAAACAAAAAATAATTAATGCAAACGGTAAATATGGAAAAATAAATTTATCTTATCTTGATAAGTAAAAAAGAACAAGTAAAATGGAACACCAAATTAGAAAATTTAGGACGGATAAAATGGAACGGAGGGAGTATCATATTTGGAGTGATTAATTTCACTCTCCATTTTAATTTATATCAAGTTATCTAATTTCAAGATCGTTTCAAAAAGTCCTACAACTATATAAATATAATGACGTATTTACTTATTATATTTTGCATTTCATTAATTTTTAAAGATAAAATTGAGGTGATTTAATTTAATATTTTGAATTTTTTATAAATAACATAAATACCACCCTTTTTGGAAGTAATTACATTCTTTTCCACTTTTTTAATTACTTTACTCTATCTGCAACAACAACAACAACAAACCCAGTGTATTCCCACATAGTGAGATCTGGGGAGGGTAAGATGTACGCAGTCCATACCTCTACCTCTAAAGAAGTAGAATTACTTTACTCTATCTCCCTATTAATATACATAACATAGCCGACATATACATAGCATTCTGTCTATATGTTGGAATTTTTGTAATATGTTTAGGGAGTTGAAATTTTTTATAATATTGAAAACATAAGTTGTGTATTTGTGTAATTTTTATTTTTTTGGGCCCGTTTGGCCATGGAAATTTTTCCCTTTTTTCCGGAAAATTTTTTCGGAGTGTAAAATTGTGGTGTTTAGCCATGAAAATTCGGAAAAGAATTTCGAAAATTTTTTCTGAAAAGGGAAAACAAGTTTTTGTTGTTTTCACAATTATTTAACTTCAATTCCAACCTTTATTATTATTACATATAACCCCAATCTTTTAAATTTTTACATAAAACTCTCCTCATAACATTACTTTTTCAATATTATGTATATAGCAGTTTTACAGAATAAGATAATTATAATTTCAATAATTATAATTTCAAACTTAATGTTATCCTAATTAGTACATATCTCTTTTTCTCTCTCATCATTATTTTTAGGAAAAATTACAGAAACTAGCATTCTTAAGACTATAATTACAACAAATAGCAACACTTCTTCAAAATTGCAACTTATAGCAAAATTAGCAACATTTTAACCACTTCTTAGTAATAGAAAAATATGTATTTTTCAGTTGTGCATATGTATTTATGAGTAATACATATATATTTGTATATATATTTATATAGCAACATTTTACTTAAATTACAAAATACAATTTGCTACTTTTTGTAATTATGAAACTGTTGCTATAAAAGTTATAATTAAGGCTACAGAGTTGTTATTTCTGAAATTTTCCCTTATTTTTATCCGTTATTTAATTTTTTTCCTTATTTAAGACATTATTTTATTGCTAATTTATATTTATACCCATAAATATATAAAATATTACATTTATAATAGAAATATACAAAGTATGTTATATATAAACTTTATACCATGTATATACCATATACACACATATATAAATATACAAAATATTAAGAAACATACTAAGCATATTTATAATGTAAATATACAAAGTATGTTATATATGAAGTTTATACCATGTATATACCATATACACACATATATAAAAATACAAAATATAAAGAAACATACTAAGCATATTTATATATTTATGGTATATAATATAATATACCATAAATATGCAAAGCATGTTTTACATAGAAATAATTTATTTACACACAGTAAAATCTTTCATGTATAAAAAAATTAAAGAAATAAATTAGCGGCACCCTAAATTTTAATAACAACTCATCATTTCCTACTTTTTAGGAACGGAAAATGAAGGAAATAAATTAAATAAATTTCTAAAAAAATAAATTTGTTTGAAAGATAATATTTGTTACCTAAAAAACAGGAAGTAGTGATCTGTTAATATAACATCTATATTTAAAATTTTTAAATATGAGAAAACGGCTATTAATGTAAATATTATATATGTCATAATTGAAATTCATTAAATATGACCATGTATATCTAATTGTTTTTATAATAGTGGCTAATTGTGTTCTTTTTCCATTAGTAGGTAAATTTTAGTTGGGTGATTTTGATAATTTGTAAAAGTTAGGGCATAAAATCATATTTTTTTTAAAAAAAAAAAGTCAAATTATTTTTCAAAAAAGACATGGTCAAACTCAACTCTAACTCCAATTCAACTCCAACTTCAATTGCAACTCCTGAAATTTTTAGTTTTCATGGCCAAACGGCTACTTTATTTAGATGGTCGAAAACTATAAGAGGTCGTTTAGTAGGAGGGATAAGGATAACTCATTTCGGGATTAATTTAGAAGAGAAGCTTATCCCATGTGTGGTTGGGACAAAATGCATGGATAACTCTATTCCAGGATTGTAGAATTTTTCTTATCCCTCCTCGAGGGTGAGAAAATTAATCCCGAAATTAGTAATTCTGAGATAACTTATTTTCCAATCAGACGATCCCTGAAATAGGATAAAGTGCTATCTTTGTTCATATAGTTTAACGATGTGAAAAGTAAAAATGAATTAAGGGGTACTGTTTGAGAAAAGATTATAACTTTGAAAAGTCTGTCTTTTTAGTGGAACTATATCACATAAATTAGAATCACACAATTGCATTTTCTCTTCCTTTTCCTCACTTTGCTGGCTGATTCGATCGGCATTTTAAGTTGACGGGTTCTAAATTTTTGAAAAAAACGACTTAGTGGATTCTAAATAAATTACTTAATCTATGCTCGTTGAATTGACTTTTCTAAGTATTGCCGCGCTCATATCAAATCCTAAAAGTATGCACTCTGGATCTTTTTTAAGAATCGGAGTAACATACATACAGTGAAACTCTAGCTTTGCGCCAGCCGAATAGAGACAGCATAGATGGAAGTGAAAAAGCAAAATGTTGAAAGCATCTTCCAGAATGAAACCTTAGATGCACTTGAAGAGGCAAAGCAAATGGGGCCTCTTGTCTCATATTAATTTTAATTTTTCACTCGGTGCTTGATATCTAGGGATCTTTTGTTAAATAATTTTTTCAAATCTTTTTTTTAATTAAATAGACTATAATTTTATTTGTTTTTTTAGAAAAATGACCCATTTTAATTTTGAGGCAGATCTATTATCTATTCGATCGATGTTTAGATTAGATCGATTATCAATCCGATAGATAGATTATTGATTCTACCTATATATGTACAGATCAATGACCTATATATCATTCCATTACAATCACTTATTGGTGGGGCTTCTTGTTAATTATACCCCAAACCCTTTTTCCTTGTTTTTCTCCAAGAAGTGACCTAATATCATGTGTTTCTCTGTTGAGAAAGGTGTGGTTTATTATTCTCGTACCCACATTTTTGCATGCAGATTTCAGATTCAGTCTACATATATATAGAGTAGTACAACCCTACTTTTAGACGACGTGTCTAAAATTAGGAGTCCCCCAATGTCCACCCACCCCATCCCCAACTTTCTTCTCTCTTTGCCTTCCTTTTTTTGGGGGGTGGGGGGTCACACCTTTATGTTTTGAAAAATATCCCTACTTGATTGGCTCTAGTTTCCAGCTTTAGAACTAAACCTATTGGTTCTTCAAGTACAAAGCTATATGTGGTCGTAAATGTTATATTCCTATTATCCCTTCGTGGCCTACCTACATGTACGGTTATTTTTTTTAATCTGTCTCAAAAACAATGTTGTTTTCCTTTATTTTGTGATTATTTAAAGATATAATTATGTTTTTACTTTAATTGATCCCACGTATAAGGTTCCACACTTTCACTTAATTAAAGATAGTACTGTATTACATTTTTAAATAAAGGACAATTTGATAAACATCATCACGTTTTTTCTTATTTCTTAAACTTTGTGCCCGATCAAAGTATGCCGCATAAAATAGAAGGGAGGGAATAATTAAATCTCTACATCGATCGTACCATTCCTAGATATTTAGTTAATACCAGTGGCGAATCTATGTAGAAAAAACTGTCATGTGAATCCGTATTTTCTCCGTAAATTAAATACTTGATGTATAATTTTAGAATTAGTATAATATTATCCGGTCACATCCATGCTACAAGAAGACCAAGTGGTGTATTAGGTCGAAATATAAGTCATTTACCTAGAGGACTTGTGTTCAATTCTCACTCCATACATTTTTCCTTTCTTTTTTTAAATGGTGCATCGGTATTCTATAAATCCTAGATTCTCCTGTTAATGAAGGTCATTTGCTTGGTGGAAAAGCGTGGTGCTTTCAGTCTCTAACATTCCAATTCAAAAAATCTCCAATTTGACTTAAAATTTGAGAAATGAAGAATATTTTTGTAGGATGAGCTTTATCTTATTGATCAGGTGAAGTGAGTTTCAGATACCTAAAAAGAGAGAGAATAATTATATATATAATCTAAAAAACGCGGGCGAAGAAGGGGGAAATGAAGGCCGATAAATAAATAGGTCTAATTCTGTAATTATACTCAATTCAGTTTTCTTGTGGCGTTAAAAATAGACTCTGAAATTTTGGATTGTCTTAATTAGGCTTGAATTTGATTGTTGTTGTCATTTACCCCTGATTTGGAAGTGAGGATCGATAAGTGTACAAATCATCTCAAATAGGAGTAAGTTTAAAGTATTTTGGCTTAATGGGAGATTGACGATGATGTTACACATTGTATTAGAGCGAGATGGATGAACCGGAAGTTCGAATATGATGTCTTGTGTGATCATAAGAATGTACCACAGAGACGGAAAGGTAGGTTTTATAAAATGGTTGTTAGACCAGCAATGTTATATGGAGCAGAGTGTTGGCCGCTCAAGAACCCATACGTTCAAAAGATGAAAGTAGTGAAAATGAAGAAGTTGAAATAAATGTGTGGGCATGTAAGGAGAGGTAGAATTAGGAACGATGATGTTCAGGACAAAGTGAAAGTAGTCTCCGTGAAGGACAAAATGAGGAGGTGAGACTAAGATGGTTCGAGAATGTGATCAAAGACGAGATGTACAGATGTCCCAATGAGAAGGTGAGAGAGGTTGATTATTATGAGTGTGAGAAAAGGTAGAGATAGACCGAACAATTATTCATAATAGGTGATTAGACATGTCATTACACATCTACAACTTACAAGAAAAATGACCCTAGATTGAAGGATGCGGAGGTCAAAGATTATGGTGGGCTGTCACTAGTTAGTTGAACATTGTTTAGTTTCTCTTGTCGGTACTATAATTATTCCTTTCATACTATCTTAGTCGTTGATATTGTTATTGCATGTTGTTTCACTTCCGTCGTTATTTGTTATTGCTATATATTGTTCTCTTTTCTCTTTATTTTTATTATGGCTTCTTCATTACCGAATTTCCTTTGCATTATTTTCATATGTTTTACTTAAGCAGAGAATATATCAAAAACAATCTCTCTCTACCTTATAAATTATAAAGATAGGATTAAGGCATCATACCCACTGCCTTCCTCAAACCGTCATTGTTAATTAGTACACATTCTAAAATAATATAATATGGTATATATAAAGTTATAAACTAAATGTTGTGTACGAGGAATCAGGAAGGACAATGTCATCCTCTCTTGTCACTGCATGCGAACTTACAGCTAAGAAGAACAAAACTTTTTATAACATCTAGGCATCGATCAATATTTTCTGTTCTTAAACACCTCCAAAATTCTATTAATGCTTGTTTTCAATCAGATTTAGTAAATTAATGTTACAAATCTTTTGTATATATATATATATAGCTAGCTATGGGCTCTGGGTGCTACAAATTAAAGTTCTCTTTGAGATAATCTAGCTAGTAGCTAAAGGGATCCATAGGAGAGGGGAATCAAATCCAGAGGAATTTGTGGAAACAAATGAACTAAGAGTCTAAGACCACCACAGACCTAAGCTGCACTTGACTGTAGAAGTCAAAAGGAAAACCTAAACTTGTCATTTTTAGAGTTTTGGATTGAATATAAGCTCTTGTTCGATCATAGATTTTGAAGTTGAAACTTAAAATTTTAAGTTTCTGAAGTTGTGATTTTTGGAAATTTGAAGTTTCGTTTGGACAGCGGTTGTTGAAGTTTTCTGAGAGAAAGTCGCAAATCCTAGTATGAGCTAGTTCTTGAAAATTTGAATGCATTTGAAGAAATATGATGACTAAATAGATATTTGAACATAAATTTCAAAACCTATTCTCAACATTTATAACCAAACACTAGCTAAGATTTATGCACTTATCCAAAAGTTAGTTACTTTATTTGAGATTTATGGATTAGCGTTAATAGATCATCTAATTAATTGACAAGTAACCCCGCTATATATGATACTAGTAATTAACGCAATTAGGCTTTGGTAGCTAGATAGACTAATAAGTAGAGAAGATTTTTCTTTTTTAAATAGAGAAGATCTTACTGTATCATAAGACTTGACGATAGAAAATTATACTTTGGGAAAGTTGTGGATACATGATCTTTTGACAGATTAGTGTAAAATTAAAATTAGCTCGAGTTTGACCAGTATTTAGACCGCTCGTTAATATTTAGAATCATTTGAAATCTAATTGAGAAATAATCACTTTTAAATGTGGAAATCATATTTCAACAAAAAAAAAAACAAGCTGCACTAGATTTTGTGACCTTCAAATTCCTAATTTTTATTTTCTTTTATAAATGTTCAAACTCCAATAAACTTTCATGAAGTTTGCCCACGGGTTGTATCTAGGTTATTTTCGTTCAAATTTTATTTTTGCATTTGTAACGGCTAAAAATTGAATAGTTTTGAAGCAATATAGTTAAATGTTAGTAATTTGTTTTCCAAAAAATGGCTGGTTGGCCATTTTCAGTTGTCCCGACCACACCATTATGAAACAAAAAAGGTGAAAAATATAGAGACAACAAAAACATGTACACGATAAAACACACATAGATAACTAGTCGTAATTCAAACATTGATTTACAATGATTAATATTACATGCACCTTGGCCATTACATTCAAGAGGGTGAACAACAACCCATATATATATATAGGTCTTATTCAAATTAAACATGGTACTCCAAGTCTTCACTCCACTCTACTATTACATTACATGTATCCCTGATGATCTTGTAAGATCGATGAGTAGTACATGCATTTAATTAGTAACAACAACAACAATACCCCCCAAATAAAACATTAACGTCTTTTTGAAATTATTAACCTGCTTCTTCTAGTCATAGATTTTACTAAACCCGAAAAACAATAGTCATATATATCATCAACGTCTTCTGGCAGCGGTTTCCCTCTGGCAATTGAAGAAAACAGCAGCTACAGGAGAGCCAAGTTCATTTTCTTCTGAGAATTTTCGAGTACAGAATCGATCCCTGGAGAGTGCTGCATTCGATATTGTTTGCCTTTTCTTCTGCTGGAACAGCAAAAATACAAACCTGTGGATTCCAATATTTGGCCTTGGCATCTCATACCCAACCACTTCTCTTCCTGACAATTTTTCACTTACTAGTATTAGTTAATTAATGGATTTAATTTATACGCACTGATCGACAGGATTAAAGAGTTTGATATATATATGCAACAGTTTTACACTTTTACAGACTATAGTTACCTGCATTTGGGTTTACTGAAGATTCATATATGAGTTTAAATGGACTTACATTAACATGGTTACTCAATCTCAACTACTTGTTAATTTGAACCTGAGGCCTAGTTATGCATTATTACATGCGAAAACATTGTACGATGATATCGAAGGTGTTCACTTCTCCAAAAAAACTATACTATTTTGTATATAGGTTAAATATTAGTGGGAAAATTTTTTGACTGTCGTAAAAGGAATAGCCAGGTATATTTTTTCATGTAGGAAATTAGGAGTAAACACTTTATTTCTTCTTGTTGTTTATTAGTATAAATAAATTAAGAATCAATACCTAATCCCATCACTAACACGCGAATTCTAATGTATATTTGCATACTAACAAAGAAAATATGTAGTAGTACCATATATATGTATATATCTATGACAAATAAAATGTAATTTTTAGAAAAATGTTATTTGGAAGTATATGGCTAAGGATACATACCAAATGAGCAATCTGTAGTGCCTGGAATGTCCGTGACAATCCTGTAAAGATGGTCAAATCCTCTTTTCAGTTATTTGTCAACTATTAATATTATTGCACAAAATATATGTCACTTTTATTCTATCATAAATCGAGTACGTTTTTTCCGTTACCATGTAATATCACCATTTTGCAGTCTTCTTTTTTGGTACTCTCTTGTCAACAAGTAATTAAATTAGGAACATATTTTTAAAATTTGCCAGAGAGTGCGTTTTCTGGGATTTTTTTTTTGATGTTCTAGAAAGGGGATAACTGCCAATAAATTGCTAGCAAATATATTCGAAGGTGCAAACACTTGTGAGTTCACGTGAACCTAATAACTTTTTCTCATTAATTTCATACATATATATTAACAAATTCGCTAAATATCTTAGCTTATTGTGAATTGAGTTATTATTATATATTGATTACATTTATTCTAAGTTAAATAATACTATTACTCATCATTTTAGTGCAATATATAGTAGTAGTACATACTTTTAATCTTTATTGTGGTACTACTTCTATATGTAATATATTAGCCACCTCTATGAGTACTTGCTGATGAAATCATGTCATAATAAACATTTTTTTTTAAAAAAAAAAAAGAAAGAAAGATCAGTTACATCATAGGATAACCATTTCATTTTCCTACAAATGTAAACAATTGAAAAAGATGGAAAATAAAATTGAAAGAGTTAGTTTAAAGGCGTATGTCTGTACCAGTGTAGATGTTCCCTGAGATATGGATCACTAGGACCAGGTACATCTGGATCTATCATGATCTGAATATTGAAAACAACAAAAGAGGTCAAATATTCATATTCATATAAATCATAGAAGAGAAACGTACCACTCTTTCTGTCCCCATTTATGAGGTATCAAATATTCATACTTATATAAATAATAATTAGAAGATAAATGTATCACTTGCATTTGTCTAAGTTTATGTGGGGCAATACTTGAAAAGCTATGAAGTTTAATAAAGATTAAAAAAATTTAGAAGTTGTGGTCTAAAATAAATATTAGAAATTTCTAGACTATAAATCAACTCCATTTATAATGATGAAATAAGAATTTATAACTAAGTGGTCGCGCTAAAATAGAAAAAAGTGTCACATATATTAGGACGGATGCGCTAAAATAGAAAAAAGTGTCACGTATATTAGGACGGATGAAGTAAAAGATGTTAAAAAAACTATAAGGGAGTAATATAAAATTAGAGGCAGCCCGGTGCATTAAAACTTTTGCTACATGCGAAGTATGGGGAAGAGCTGGACCTCGCATATAGCACAAAGATCTATTGTACGCAACCTTACCCTGCATTTCTGCAAGAGGTTGTTTCCAGGGGTGTTTCTCGTGACGTGTTGATTACATGACAACAACTTAAACAGTTACGCCAAGGCTCCTCATTATAAGGGAGTATAATAAATATATACCAGTGTGAAGAAGGATCTGAGATCACCACCATTAACTTCAACCCTAGGTTTAGTGGTAACTGAGGAAGGAAAGAGTTCGTGACCATTATAGACATGTTTGTTGGAGTTATAAATAACAGACATCTTAACACTTGGACAGAAATAATCAACAACTTCTCCAATCACTCTACCAATCACAAGGGGTTCACACATTTTCGAAGCCATAAATGATTAAGGAAAGAAAGAAAACAAAATCTAATCTTTTTAAGGACTTGTGACTTCTTTTTTTTTTGGTGCAGAAGAGAAGTGCAAATTGTTCCTATATTTATAGTGTCCCTCAGGTCATCAAAGAGTCAGGTGGGATAGGACTAAAATATTGATAGTTCATAAAATGGGGAACCAAATTAAAGAAATAAAAATGGCCCAAAAGGTTATTCTCCTACTCGTGTTACATACAAAACTCATAGCTTAATTAGCAGCTAGAGAAAGAATATGTGTTTTATTTGCCTATAAAATAGAAGAAAAAAGGTTGGTAGTTGTATAAGGTTCAGAAAGTGGGATAAAGATGATTTGACATGTTACTGCACAATTATTTGTCCATAAAAATATGACTAGCTAGTTAATTTATTTATGTCATATCGGATCCTATCATTTGTTAGTTTAGTGTATTTTGATCAATTCAAAGCTAATTTAAAACTTGAATCGATATTTATCTTATTCTTGCTCAATAACATAGGCATGAAACCAATCTAGATAAGTGATTATACGACTCAAAAAACCACAATCATATGACTTCCAAATTAATCCATTAGAGACCTTGATAAATATTTTTGAAATTATTTTTTATGTATCAAATGGCGGAGCTAGAAGACGACCTACATGATCGATCAATTAGCTTTAGTTCAAAGTTTCTATTTATGTTTAAAAAATTATTGCACTAATTAATGTGGACAAAAATTAAATTCACAACCTATTTACTAACACTTGATATTGCTATATATCGAGAATAAAGTATTTATTTTATTAGGTTCTTAAACAAATAAAGAAATAAAAACATAGTAAGAAACAAAGAAATTAGGTTATGATTTGAGTCTTAGCTCATTTAAGCCTAAATAACTTTGGGTCATTCTATCGTTGGCTCATTTATTACCACAATTTATTTTTGACCATTGAGATTTAACTCTATCCATCCATTTTAACACACCTAACCCACTGCTTACACCTTTTACTATTCCCTGTTCGAACTAATACAAGTTCATTGTATTTGTAGTTTCTTACAAAAAAAACTACACTATTAATTAGAATTGCCATATTTGACCGGTCTGTCAATCACTGAAGGGGTCCATTAGTTTTTACATTGATGTACATAGAATGTTCTACGATGAATAATAACATGGAGATGTTATATAGTCAGAGAGTATATATTCATCTCACACTGATTGTCTTAGATTTTTTTTAAACGTTTATAATACGATGGGCCACTTCACTCATTGTCATCTTCACTCATTGTCTTTGACAGAAATGTAAGATAAAATTGTGTACAATAGATCCTTGTGTTTCAGCCAGTGGCGGATCGACCTTGTAATCAGGGGTTCATCCGAACCCCCTTCGACGGAAAATTATACTATTTTTACACGGTTAAAAATATTTATATATATATATATATAGTAGATGTTGAACCCCCTTCGATTAATCCGTATATTTACTTTTAAACCCCCTCAATGAAAATCCTGACTCCACCACTGATTTCAGAACTTTCTTAAACCATATGCGGAAGATTTAGTGGATCGAGCCGCCCTTTCTTTTTATAATATGATAATAGATCCAATTTGCACAATGTAGATTGAACTTATATAACTGTCTTTCTCCAATAGTATTTAGTCTTGAGTCTTTATATTTTATTTTATCAGACAAGGAGATAAAAACGAAATTTATCTACAATCTTCTTATGCGTGCCCAAGGTTACAGGAGCGGGGGCACAATAGAACTTATGAGTTCGACAGAATTCAATAGCTTTAATTCAAATCTTCTCATAAACTCAAAATTCTGAATTTCTCCCTGTAAAAACATTAAAGAATATATTTGTTTGTCAAAAGAATATTAGTATAACAATAATACATATGTATATCTACTCGAAGTCGAAGGTTACGCCAATGGTAAAGACAGGACGTTGTACTACTATTACTAGTAAAAATTAATGATATAATATATATGTAGTACCAACCAAATGTTGTACTGCTAATTGGGTTACATTTTATGTGAATGTGGAGTTAAATGTAACAGTGAATACGAACTAAATGTTGTACTAATTAGGTAACATTTTATGTCGGGATAATTTCCACATATCGAAAACCAAACCTCCCTGGACTATTAGACGAAAATGCATGTCCCTATAAAATTTACTCTCAAACAACAAAAATTGCTGTCCAACAGTCCAAGGGTAAAATTAATCTTTGGGAAACAAATAATTAATTAACTTCCACTTTTAGTTTTAGATAGTACGAGTAAGTACACTATTTAATTAAGGGCGTGTTTAATATGTTATATCATATTTGGCTGAGTTAAATAATGGACTTTGGGTCTAATCCAAGATTCCAATCTCAAAAACGAGCTTCACCTGCAGAAGCGAACTGACCAGATAGTAAAACAAAAATTGAGATGATCCTGCAATGATATCATATTAAGAAATGGACATTTTGCCTAACTAAACCCCAATACTAGTTTACGAATGAAAAATTATTCATGTCCATATAAGGAGATCATTCCTTCCTTATTCATCCAATGTGGGATTCTTTAACAGATTGGTCAAATTTTTGAAAAATAATTTTTTTTTATAGAAAAACAAGTTCTTCAAAGTTGAAAAAAATACTTTCGGTGAAAAGTAGTGAAAATAAATTTTATAAGTAACATTTCATGTTAATTACATTGCCTAATCGCACCCTCCACCAACACCCCCGCACCCCAAGTTCACACCGCTATCCCCCTAAATGATCTCCAATAATATTTATTTAAATTATATATATAAATATTTTTAGAATAATCATTTAGGTTACCCTTATTTTTACCAAACACCAAAAAAAAAAAAGAGTAAAAAATCCTCCTACTTTTCAAGAAAATATTTTTGGTAAAAAAACCTATTTTACTTCGTCATGCCAAACACATCCTAAAAGGAAAAGCAGATAGAATTTGCAGACACCATCTTGGACATTCTCAAGCTACTCACCAAAGCATCAAACTTACTTTTGTATTTAAGGTAACAAAAAGGTTGAAATTTTTTCATAAATTTTCTTTTTTTGTTAAAAATAATTTTTAAAAAATAAGGAACTTCAGTGATCACTAAATTAAATTCAATAGTAGGCTAGGTAGGATGGAAGAAGGTATAAAGGTACAGTAGTCCACCACCAGCCTGCAAACAATAAATGGTGGAAGCCAAAGTCATGTCATATCAACAAAAAAGAAACTCAATTTCTGCAGCTTTATAACTCCTAGTAGAAAGATGATGCATACTATTAATAGAATTCTCAATTTACCTTTTTCTCCATATTCCTTTCTACAACATTAATATAGTGCCTCTTTTCTCCTTAATTTTCCATTTGTAGAATGCATCTACATTTAATTATATTGCATAGTTCAAACATTACAATAATTATATTACCACTCTTCTTGATTTGACACCTGCTTATAAAATTATGACATTTATTAAAGGTCTGTTTAACTAAATTATTCTACTTAATTATGCTATAAAAATCTTGAATTTGATTACTATCATTTCATATAAATATTTGATAATAAGGGCAATACTGAATTAATTGTCAAATTAAAGGGCCAGTAAGATTGAGCTTAATAGGAGGAAGAGACTTGGAGGCAACACTGAGCTAATTTTGGATTTGTCTAAATGAGTTAAGTTAATAAATGAGTAGGTTAGTAATCCATCCAAAGTTTACTCAAATTGAAATGGTTAAAAATAGGGTCATAACCAACTTGCCCAATTTATACAAAGTTCTAAATTTCTTATTTGTTTCTTGTAATTTATTTGAGTACTAGTTTTTACAAAAAGAATCTTTATATTATGACTATATATAGCCATATCAAATTTTCAAAATATATTCTTTTAAAAATATTTGGACAAAGATTTTCATGATCAATTTGGATTGCTTATCAACTCAATTTTAAAATTGGTGATTAAGTAGCATGCCATTAAACCGCCCAATCTAAACGGTTTTAATTGGTCATAATTTTATGGGCTGATTTCACACCTCTAACTAAAATAGATAATTTTAAAAAGGCTTCGTTTTCTTTTTTTAAAAAAAAAAAATAGGATAAGAGAAGGAGAAACTAGAGAGGGGATTACGAGATCGGGAGTTGAATTTTTACCAACAGAGTGAAAGTTCAAGTAATCAGCATAACTGAATATAAGGATGAAGTAAAATGAAAACTGAGGATGTACTTTGCATTGTTCCTGGTACTTCCCCATGCAGAAGATATCAACGTTGAGCAGCGTAGCCATGACTGCAACATATACAAACACAGCTTTATGCATAAACTCTGGGGAGTGGTTGAAGAGGCTGAGACATGACTAGTTGTATACTCTGACAATGAAACCAAATATTCTTTAACCTTTAATTAGATACTTCGGGTTCTAACCCCGCAAATGAAATTTGAGAATCGTGTTTAATCCGGCATGAATTCAAATTAATCGAGAACCCACCGACCAGAATTTGTCAGCTTCTAAGTTTTCGAATTCAAACAAACAAAAAAAAAATTGAAGTCTTTGTGTAATTGTAGCTAATACTCGTAATAGTACGTGTTCAATTTCGATTACATAAGCAAGCTACGTAGCTAGGGTTCTCTCCTATTAATGATAGATTAGTATATTCTACCAACCACTATCCATTATAAAATACTAGTATTTGAATTTCTTTATGTTCATTTCTACCATTAATTGTTGCACCTTATAATCAATCACTACAAATTTAGTGGTGAATTAGATAATATATAGTACTACTTGTAATTATCAATAAGATTGGACTTGAAGAAAGGCATGAGCTAACTAGACATAATCAAGAATCTTTACTAAATCAAGAAACATGTATATTAAGTGAATTCTTCCTTTGCTACTTATGATTCCAACCTCACAATGAAAAATTGATGCTCCACCATTCCAGCCAAAATAATAAAAATAATCTCACTATGATTCCTTGTACCAACTCCATTTTTGGATTCTATTATATAAATTCACAAATATCCTTGGTCATACTAACTCGTCCAATCTAATATCACTTCTCATTTATGTGTTTGTTCTTTTACAATTTCTATTCCTTTTCTTGGAATTTATCATGAGTATATTAAATCAACCAAAGCCAAAAAAAAAAAATCTTCTTTTATGTTTGGGGAAAGGACATGGGCTAGCCATTTTGAAAAGAAATGACCCACAATTTGAAAATGTTGACAATTGGAGCCAGTCGGCCCAATTTATTTCCCCTTTCTAGTCATTTGCCCTAATTTATAATAATTGGAGTCAGTTGGCCGCATGCAGTCTCTATACCCAATTGATACACTTTTATTGCACATTGATACTCTTATACTACATTGATACACTTTTTAAAAAAGCGAGAGAGGATCCCTATACCTAATAATTGATACTCTTTTATATCACATTGATACACTTTTATAACAAGAAAGAAGGAGAACCTATGCATGCATATGTAGTGACCATATACTCAATTGATACTCTTTTATACTAGATTGATACACTTCATAACACATTGATACAATATATATACCACATAAATTAGACCTTTTTCAGAGAAAATCTGTACAAGCATATACAGTAGCTATACCAAATTGATACAGTACATATAGCACATCCATCCACCTTTTCAAATATATAGATAGAAATCTGTGCATGTTTTTGTGTACATATAGCACATATAGAATATTTTTTGTATCAATTTTGAGCAAATTTACAATGAAAAAAATATAGAAAGCTAATTGAATGTAGATTTTTGAATATTTTATACAAAATATGTGGAATGAAAAAGGTAAATTGGAGTATCGAAAAAGGTAAGGGTGCGGAGGTTTAATAGTTTGAATGGAAAGAAAATTATGAAGGAAAAGGAAAGAAAGAAAGGGAGATGACATGCTCGATGTCAGCCATCTCAAAGAAACACTTGATTAAGAAGGGATCTTTAATCCCAGATGAACAAAATCTTGCTATCTCTCTTCAGGCAAAGTACGGTAACATGTGGAAGAAGATTGCTATACTCAAGTACCCGGACGTACTGCTAAAAGACTAGGTAAGTTGTGGGAAGTTTTCAAGAAACAACTTAAGCAACTTCAAGATTACATTGAGTCACCGGCGATTTTCGCCGTTTCTGGTAGTGGTGAGTCACCAGAAGGAGTAGTTCCGATAAGTACGATCATATACCAGAGACTTGTGCTGAAAAATACTGGGTTTTCTAATCAATTTAAGAAACAAAAAGAGAGGTTAGTGGTGGTATTCCATCGGACTTTGAGGTTCAGAAATGGAAATCGTACACGAATTAATTGAGAATGGCTATTTATCTGATATTTAATTGTGGGTACTATTTTTGTGATATTATTTTAATTTTAGGTGTCATTTTTGTCCTTTCCCCTTTATTTTTTGATAGAATTTTGTTATAGGTCATTTCCATTTTGGACTAAATAGACTTCCCAATGGGTCCAAACTCCAAACTAATTTGCCCAAATTAACCCGCTATAAATTCTCCTAAATTGGAATGAGTCTAATTCTAAACTTATTAAGAAAATATATTGTGGGTCTAACTCAACGTCAAAAATTATCTCTTGAAATGAAGATTGCTCAAGGGCATATAAGGAGATCAAATGGACACATTCCACCCGGTGGGATCAATTAAACAACCTGACTATAGTGTTATAGTTTATATACAAAATATATATTTTTGTATTCATTTATCTGGTGCAAATATTGAACACACATAAATTTTTCGATAACGATGGTGCATACCTCTATAGAGTTGTATCTTATATTATTGCATGTTTTAAAAAAAGACATTAATAATCTAAAAATTGATCTTTCATGCTAATCAAACATAGACATTTTCCCTTGCATAATATTGTTAGACCCCTAAGTAGGAAAAAAATCATGCAAAACTAGAGAGTTTATTTTGTGAAAGAAAACAGTGGAATGTGTTGTAGAGAGGAGCACGGGCTCAACATTTCAATGGGCCCAACCCAGAGCGTCAGGAATGGGCCTAGGCCCATATTGATAAAGCAACTCAATACTATGTTAAGTGGTTATGTTTGGTAACCGAATTGATAAGTAGCATTTGTGGGAGCAAAATAGGTTATGCTTATTGCGTATTGCCTTGGACAAAGTCTATATTTCTCATCTCCAATTCTTCTATGGCTTCTCATCTTCTTCTATTTCTTTTCAAGGACTTTCAGTTGTTATTGTTTGTTGATTATATTTCTCAGTTGTACTTCGTATTCTCACTGATTATAATACATATTATCCTTGTGTTGATAACTCGAATTGTTACAGAGTCTGGCAGGTTTAGGACAAAATTTATTTGGGCCTTACAAACGGGTATTGATCGAGTTTCTCTTGAAAATGACGAAAGATGGTTCATGGGATAGGTTATAAAGCAGTCCTTTAATTTCATTTTGGAAAAATCACATAACATAAATTTTTAAGTCCCTATATTACATAAATTTTACCAAGGCTGTCACGAAACCCCAAAAGCTTCTTTTGGTAAAAGATGGCATAGATAAGAAGAAAAAGAAGTCCAAGAAGTGCATTGAAACCTACAAGATCTATACTTTCAACGTGTCCATGGAAATTATGAACAGTTTCATCAATGACTATTTTTCATAAATATCGAATACCATATTAAATATTAAAAAAAAAAAAAATTAAAATGCATACCAAAACACCATAATATTCAAACTATGGTATCAAAAAATTTGCTTTTATAATCTAATACTTAGATGTTTATCGTATCATGCCTACTCCAGACCGTAAGATATACAAAGGAAATTCTAACTATATAAATTAATTGACTCTGTAAATATTTTTAAAATTGTAATCACCTAAAACTTAAATTAAACTCGATGTTTATATATATTGTTGATGGAATATATATAAAGGGTAAAAGCTCTAACAATCCACTAACTTGAAAAAAGATGCAGCACACAACAAATGGGTAAAATATTGAATCAGTAAAGATTGATGGATCACACTCGAAATATTGAAAACTGTAGCTCCACTATGTAATATAGGTCTATATTAGAGCCATTTGTGAAATTTTTCTCATTTAATTTTACTATTTTTAATATTGAGTTCGTTATATCTAGTGCTTAGCATCAAGTTCCACAAATTTTTACATGAAAATCACTTTTCATCTTTGATGTAGTGACTAATTATAGACTATGTAGATAGGACTATATATATAAATGTACATATAAATGAATTTGGTCATTCTTCATTCATGTTTTGATAGCTAAATTAAGGTCTATGTCTTCATTTAGCCCCCATATATTCTTTATTACTATTTATACAAGTTGATATATATGTATGCCTACCATGAAATTTAAATGGAGTACTAATTTTATTAACCTTTTGTGTAATCTAATGATCTAGTTTGGCAAGCTAGAGGTTTAAGTTTGGCCTGTATACCCCTAATTTCATTAATCTTTTGTGTAATCTACTGATCTAGTTTGAAAGTAGTCCAGTACAATTTTCTTTCTTGGATTTGTATCACTTATAAAACAAGCTTTTTGTTATTGTTAAGGCTTGCATACATGATTTCTGAAACCAAAAACAAGAAGTGTATCTAAGGAAATTAAAATGGGGTCCCTTGCTGCTAATTCTTCTAAAATCCACGGCCAAATTGCTATAGTTATGGTTCCTTTTCATGCACAAGGACACCTCAATCAATTCCTCCATCTCTCTCGTCTTATTTCGTCGTATAATATACCAGTTCATTATGTTGGTTATAGTAGGGTAGTTAGTCGGGCTAAGGCTCGAGTCCACGGTTGGGACTTAGCCACCGCTACTAACTGTATTCGTTTCGAGGAATTCCCAACCCCATCTTGTTTTACGTCCCCTAATAGTAGTAGTTCAGATAGTAGTTCTTCCGAAACATATATCTCAAAACTCTTCGCACCAATACTCGATGCATCCATAACGTTGCGCGAGCCTGTGACTGCATTTATCAAGAATCTTTCGAGCACAACTCGTAGAGTTGTGGTCATTTATGATTCCATGATGGCTTACACTGTTCAAGACGCCGTGATATCTTTAGAAAATGTGGATGGCTACTGTTTTTATGCTATCTCTGCTTTTAGCAATAGTACTCTATATTGGGATGCTATCAAATACCGCTTCCATCTCCCTTCATTCATCGCGAAAATCGCTAAGAAATTTTTACTCCCATCTGGTGCTTATTTTCCAGAAAGACTTCCAACTATCAGAAGTACTTTCACACCTGAGTTCATAGAAATTATGCGGTTACAACATAGTTGTAACAAATTCAGCTCCGGGAACTTATATGATACTTGTAAAGTTCTCGAGGGTCCTTATCTCGAAACGCTTGCAAGATTCAACATGTTAACAAAGCAATGGGCTGTTGGTCCATTCAATCCAGTGACTGTATCAGGGATAACGGAATTCAAAAGTAGCACTCGCCACGAATGCTTAGAGTGGCTAGACAAACAAGCCCCAAATTCAGTGATACTTGTTTCTTTCGGAACAACAACCTCCTTATCGACAGAACAAGTTAAACAGCTCGCGATGGGGTTGGAGAAGAGTCGGCAGAAGTTCATTTGGGTAGTGAGAGATGCAATAAAAGGAGAAGGGGAAGTTCAAATCCCAAGAGGGTATGAAGAGAGAGTAAAAGAGAGGGGAATTATCGTTAAAGATTGGGCACCCCAATTGGAAATCTTGGCACATAAATCGACTGGTGGGTTTATGAGTCATTGTGGATGGAATTCGTGCATGGAGAGCATTACAATGGGAGTGCCTATAGCGACATGGCCCATGCATTTTGATCAGCCAAGAAATGCCATTTTGGTGACAGACGTGCTTAAAATTGGGGTCGTTGTGAAGCATTGGGATCACCGTGATGATATAATCGATTCAACTACTATTAAAAACGCTGTTGAAAAATTGATGGCTTCTGCAGAAGGACGTGAAATGAGAATACGCGCCAATGAATTTGGGAAAAAGATCAGAGAATCAGTGAAGAATGGTGGCGATCATCAAATGGAGATGGATTCCTTTATTGCTCAAGTTACTAGGGGTGCCTTGGAGTAATTGGACATATTTTCTCGAATAATTTGGATATTCTGAATTGAGACGCGGAAATATTAGGCATTTTCTTCTTCCTCTTCTTTTGGTGTGTCCTACGTTATTTGTAACATGAGTAGACTTGACTAAGTATATATAGTTGGTGTCCATAACACTAACGAGTTGGAATAAGGAAAGTTGTTACGTTATGCAGTACAGATGCAAAGATTTCTTCGTTATCCTAGGTTATATATCCTTGTCCATGGCTTTAACAGCTCCAAAGATGTGGATATTCTTGCAACCCAAGTATGAATAACTTTAACTACATGCTTTTCAACATTCTATTTTGTCATGATACATAAACAGACATAGACACGCAAACTTGGCCTCATATGGTAAATAAGTACTCCAAATTTGAGTATGCACATCTACACTTTAACTTATCTCTGTTGTGTCCATCGAAGTGTTAAACGCACCAACTTACAAAATGATTATATAGACACTTTCAAAATTTATGAGCCACATCAGCCTCAAGTGTCCACGAGACACACCCGAGGAGACGAATTGAAGTATTTAGTTGTCAATTGAGTTCAAATTGAGGTATCTTGATGTGCACTCTGAAAATTGGAATTGCTTACTTGCCAGCTCATGACAAGTTTTGAGTGTCTGTTTATATATTATGACTTATATTTTCTTTCCTAATCATATCAAATTGCTATCTGATGGATATTAAGTACTTTTAATATTATTTTTATGATATTTTAATGCTTTCATATCAAGCTTTAGTTAATACCAAACACACCTAACCGGAAAAGTACCTTTAGTCCTCATTACAATTATCTTTGTTCCATTCAACATATCTTGTTCCTATTAATACACATTACTTTCATTTGTTTTCAATATCATGGCCAACACCATTGACACTACACCATAGTCAGTTCACAAACTCTACATCAAAATATATTCTGCAAATAAGGCCCTAGGCAAGCAATTTGTGATAAAGGACCATAATTTAACCAAGAAGGACAAGTCTTTAAACCACATAGGCACATAAAAAGAGAAACCAGAGGGAACCATTATCAAAGACAATATAGACTCTATGTGTTCATCAAGATTGCAATCAACTAAAATCTAGCAGTGGTCAATGAAGTGGATTGAGAACCATAACATCTTAGGTTAATATCCTAGTGAAGCAAAAATACTAATTCTTTTGTTTTGATTTGTTTGGTTTACTTTCCTTTTTAATTCGTTTAGAAAAAAAATGCTTCTCTTCTTTTTGCAATTCTTTAATTCTTTCGTAACGTTTAAGACCACAAAATTAGAAGACATTTAAATACATTATACATATCTTTGGTTTAGAATCACAAGATTCAAAAGTCTTCATTACTTTTTTAAACTCGATGCTAAGTCAAAACCAGACAAGCTGAAGTTTCTTTACGCACCCAAGGTATGACCTAGCGGTCAATACAGTGGGTTCAAAACCATGAGGTCGACAAAAATACGAAGTGATTTTTTCTCATCTATTCTAACTTTGGTAGACAGAGTTTAAATTTAGACAGGTTGTGGCTCCTATCATGAGAAATTAGTCAAAATACACCGAAGCTAGCTCGAACACCACAATTATTAAAAAGAAAAATATTTTTACTTTCTTAAACTACGTATCAAAGCCCAACAAGCAAATAATAACAGAGTTACTTTCTTAAACTCCGTATCAAAGTCCGACAAGCAAACTAAAATGGACAAAACTTTGAATTAAACTACTCAAATCTTGTTAATAATAATAAATAATATATTTATAATAACATTCAAGATAATGTATTAAAAATACATGATTAACGTATTATTAATTTAAATCAATCCTTACTATTATAAATAATAAGTAATATTATAATGTGAAATATAATAATTTACTAAAGTGTTAATTATTAAAAATGGAAAAAATAGTAATATTATATTTATTATATATATATATATATATATATATTATTTTTTATTTTTAACACCTCCAATTAAAATTTTAATTTTATTGAGACTTCTTGAGTTTGTCATTTCCGTCTTTAGCAAAAGCCCTAAAGAAAACCTCCCTCAATTTCCCAGAAAACAACAATATAAAAGAATTTTTTCTTCAAATTTTTAGCCACCTTTGTATCTTTGCTCACACAGTCTTAGTAGCTCAAAAAAAAAAATAAAAAAATAAAATGGTATCGGGAGACAATGGAGTCGATAATCCTTCAGCTCCACGACATTGCTGCCGTAAAATTCGGCGAATTCAAGCTCAAATCCGGCATCTCATCACTAATATACATTGACCTCCGTTTAGTCGTCTCGTATCCTTCAATTCTCCGTCAAATTTCTCAAACCCTAGTTAACTCCCTTCCATCATCGACTATCTACGATGTCGTGTGTGGCGTGCCATATACGGCGTTACCTATAGCGACGTGTATTTCGACTGCTGGTGATGTTCCGATGGTGATGAGGAGGAAGGAGGTGAAGGATTACGGAACGACGAAAGCTATTGAAGGTGCGTTTGAGAAAGGGATGAAGTGTTTGATTGTTGAGGATTTAGTTACTAGTGGAGCTTCTGTGCTTGAAACTGCTGCTTCCCTTCGTGCTGTTGGTTTAGAGGTTACTGATGCTGTAGTGATGATTGACAGGTGAAAATTATAGCTCATGTTGCGTAATTTGTGTTAATTGCCTTTATTTTTGTGGCGTTTCGAATAAAAAAGAGATTAATGATGCGATTGTTATGATTAATAGGTGAAAGATTTGTTTTATTTTAGGTTCAATATGGCATAATTTGTCTTCATTTTGTGGTACTTGGACAAGCTCTTCGGGAAAAAATAAACATAATACTTAGATAAACACTTTAACTTGGATAGAGTTACAAGTTACCTGTTGCTGTTGGAAGGGCTCAGGTATTCCGCGAAATTAGTCGAGGTTATGATGCTGTTTTTATAATTGATAAGTGAAAATTCTTTGCTATTTTAGCAATACTTGTGCTCCCCATCTCCGTTTAGTTGATTTTTTGTGGTGTCTAGACGACTGGTTGTTGGGGGTGGGAGGTCTTAGGTATCCTGTAGTATTAGTTGAGCTGAGCTCAAGCTGGTCTAGACAACACAATTATTAGAAAAAACCTAACCTTTTCCAAAAGAGTTGTGCAGCAGTCATTTTTTTAAAACTCTGAATGTGAATAATCATGTTAATGAACAAACAAATGGAACAATGCAAGTTGAAAAATGCTTTTGAGCTGTTGTACATCTCACGGAAAGATTTTTAAAGTTTTGAGATCAGCATTGTCTGCAAAAGTTGTTATTATTTATTGTTTGGGGGGGCAAAAATCTGATGTCAAAAATGCCACCTTAGGCTTTCAAGAATTGTAAGAGTATAGTGTTGGGACATAATAGGTCAGAAATAATAATTTATAGAAATTACTATACTGTGCGTGCCCTCACCTTGCATATCACTCCTTTGGACCATCTCAATCCAATATTCAACCAAAAAAAGGGTTCCGGAAAACTAGAAGTTCTTACATTTTTTACTGGACTAGACTGAAAATTCCATAACAAGTTTGGACCTAAAGTACTTCTACCCTTGGGAATTTGGTTGAATATTTTAGTATCAAATCTGAAATATTATGAAGCATTAGTTTATATTAGATTGAGCTGTTGTTGGAAAAAAAGATATTGTCATTTTGGGGGAGGCGTGGGATAGACCAAAATTAATTGCCAAAAGAATGGAGGGCTAAGTGCAAGGTATATTGCATTTTAAAACTAGTGGAGTGTTTGTAGAAGTAGAGTTCAGAGATGAGCATAAACATAATCAGCACAAGTGAAAAGAAAAATGGTGGCATACAATTGTTGTTATATACCGGTTGTACTTGTTACCGTTCTTTAAAAAAAAGCTACAGGTTGTACTTATATGGGATAAGAGAATTGTTTGCTGCCTTAATATTTACATTTGGTGTTAGTATCTTTGGAGAAATTCAAGTAGCACAGTTTTGTGATGTATTGAGCTATTCTTTTCCTGAGGTTGCTTGTTTGGTGATTGTTTTCGGACAGAGAGCAAGGAGGAAGGGAAAATTTGGCTGAGAATGGAATCACACTGCCTTCAATGGTGAAACTGACTGAGATGGTGAGGATACTAAAGGAAAAGGGTAGAGTTTCAGAGGAAACAGAAAATGGTGATTAAATTCTTGGAGGAGAACTGCAAGGTTGCTGTTCCTGCGCCAGTGAAAGAAACAAAGACCAGGGCCAGATTACCATATGGAGAGAGGGCAAAGATTGCAAAAAATCCTACAGGGAAGAAGTTGTTTGAAATTATGGTGCAGAAGGAGACTAATTTGTGTCTGGCTGCTGATGTGGCCACAGCTGCTGAACTGCTAGCTATTGCTGACAAGGTAATGCATAGTACCTTTTGTTCTTTGATCTGTAATCGTTCTTGAATAAGGTATGGGAAACAATACAAATAGCGTTAGGCGAAATGTACGTGTAATTTCTGCTAACAAGGAACGTGCTGGTGAGATATGAAAATCACCACTACACTGCTGTTCTTGCTTGTTATATTTGAATTTGTGTCACATAAGTTGTAGAGACTTTCTTTTACCTTGTCTGTGGGTGTCAAATGAACTGACAAAAAATCAGATTTTTGAGGCTTACAAAGCCTATGAAAGTTAACTAGCAGCTGCATTTAGCATATGAACTGTGATATATCTCCTTTAATTTGTTGTGACAAAAGTGTAAATCAAAAGCCCTTCCTACTTTCCTATTTAATCTTTGTCCATTGACTCTTTGCGCCTGTCAGCGGTGGCGGAGCCACCTTATGATTAGGGGGTTCATCTAAACCCCCTTCGACGGAAAATTATACTATTTTTATATAGTGAAAATTATTTTTTATGTATATGTAATTGATGTTGAACCCCCTTCGGTTAGTTCGTGTGTCTATATTTTTGGATTTTGAACCCCCTTGATGAAAATTTTGGCTCCGCCACTGCTGTCATGTGTAATATTTTGACAAGTTTATTGTTAATCTTCTATACAGGTTGGACCTGAAATCTGCATGTTAAAAACACATGTTGATATATTACCCGATTTCACTCCTGACTTCGGTTCTAAGCTTAGATCGGTAAGTTACTAGTGCTCATTAACCTGCTCTGATGGATGATGAATTGATGATGCAGTTTGTGCTTCATTTTGTCTTGTTCAGAAAATTTTGGATCATGTTTACTGTATTTCTGGGATTCTTTATTCCTTCAACACGTGCATGAGCTATTTAATAAAATATATGACTAGCCGGGCAGGATTGCAACTTTAATCTTAAAGAGCTCAATCACTGCATCCAAGGAGTAGCTTAAGTTTAGATATTCCTCTGAAAACTGACTTCGTTTCTTAGGCCGATAGCTAGTGATGGTGCCATGATTTTTAATTTATGAGCTCTGGACCACAATTCTTTCTGCTTATTGGGTTCTAAATAGGTTATTTATACATATTTATGGAACTTTCCACACAAATATATCGTTTAAGTCAAGACTACTAGGTTCTGCGAATCCCTGGCCAGCACTGTGGCTCTGCCACTGCAGTGATAGCTAGAGCAGCAGTAAAATGTTTGGTATTTATAACAGCATATTGTGTGATGGAAGTACTTGTTTACTTAAATTATGTATGCAAATGTGAGATTGACTTGGCACTAGTTGCAAGTTGAATAGAAAAGTGATATTGGACATGGCTTATAAATAATGCTTGTTTTTGCCATATGTAGAGATCTTAAAGTTTATGTGACTCCTTGTTATTGTTTCTTTTCTTCCGTAGATTGCAGTCAAACACAGCTTCTTAATATTCGAAGACCGTAAATTTGCTGACATTGGAAATAAAGTGACCATGCAAGCTGAAGGTTGAGGGAATGTCAGATTTCTTTTCCTTTCTCATATTTGTTTTTGCTCAATTTAATATCCTAAATTGATCTGGTTGTCTGCCGAGGTATCTTTCGCATTTTAGATTGGGCTGATATAATTAATGCGCACATTATTTCTGGTCCAGGAATTGTTGATGGTCTGAAACTCAAGGTTTGTTTAATTTTACTGATAATCTAAGCTATTGAGCTCTAAAAATTCCATTTAGATCTAATTTGGTTCTCCTGTACTTAGGGCTTGCCGCGTGGTAGGGGCCTGCTGCTTTTGGCAGAAATGAGCTCTGCGGGTAACCTAGCCACGGGAGCCTACACAGCAGCAGCAGTAAAAATTGCTGAGGATCACTCAGATTTCATCATTGGGTTCATCTCTGTGAATCCTGCTTCTTGGCCTAATGGACTTGGAAACCCATCCCTCATCCATGCTACACCTGGTGTTCAATTGGTAAAAGGAGGAGATGCTTTAGGCCAACAATATAACACTCCAAATTCAGTAAGTCCCCGTTGCTACCATAATATTTTCCTTTCTTTTCTTTTTTTCATTTCGTACAGTCCAAGGTTCGCGCAAGCTGGCGATAGTTATCAAAATTTTAAAAATAAAACGGAATGATAGGTTCTGTAAGTCGGAAGAGCTGAACAGTTTGTCATTCCTTTTTTTTTTTTCCCTTCTCACATTCATATGACTGATTGTCCTTTCTTGGAGCGGGTGGATGAAATGGAAGTTCGCTACTCTATTTGCTTTACATGTATTTTGATACTTGAGCCAAGGGTTTATCTGAAATAGTCTCTCTATCTTCACAAGGTAGGGGCTAGACTCCGTACACACCTCCCTCCCCTGACCTCACCTCACCTCACCTCACCTCACCTGTGGGATTACATTGGATATGTAAATAAAATGATGGTTTCTTAGCAGTTGCTTCTTTTGAACTCCTCTTCATCCTGGAAAACCAAAAGCATTCCCTAACTTTTCACTTCTAAATCTTCCTTTCAACTTCTCAAACTCTGGTTAGTTACAAAACCATCCCACTTTCTTGTTTTTTAAGTTTGATTTCCCTGCCTGCCAGCTCCATTGTATCAATGATATATCATTTGGGTGAGCGTTGACCTATCAATGATGAAAACGAGTGAAGTATGATACATCCTGTTTAACATCTGGCTAAAATTATGTATAATTTTTTATTTCCAGGTAATTGCTGATAGAGGCAGTGATATTATTATCGTTGGTCGCGGAATTATCAAGGCTGCTAACCCCGCAGAGGCAGCTCGTGAATACTGGCTTCAAGGTTGGGATGCATATTTAGTGAACTGCAAGTAAGAGTCATTTGTAGGGGCTTGTTTCACTGCGAGCTATGAGGTCTTTCCAGCTTTAGTTTCCTTCTCATTTGCCCAATGTTTCCTTTTAGCCCCGCCTTTTCGCCCTTTCACTCCCGAGTTGGGCTGCAAAGTTTAGTGTTGTCGCCCCAAAAGAATAATTCTCGATATGAATAACTTATTGATTCTTGTCCTTAAATTCTTGTAGCATAAAGGCTGCCTCTTAACTTTGTTGAACGTTCTTTTTTGTTGCTAAATGGATATCGAAGTACTGCCTCTCCAGGGTATAAAAAGAAGAAGAAAGATGAAACGATTACAATGACAGTATCAAACACTTCAGTGAAAGAGTTCTTTAAATTCAATTTAATTCTATTGGTGGTGTTCGGAAGGGTAGAGTGTATGGAAACCTTATTTCTATTACATGGAAGCAGAGAGGTTTTCTCCAATAGCGGAGAAGATGGGGCAAACAAAAGAAAATGGTACGTGATATTCAAGAAAAAAGGAACTGTAGCAATAATGATGTAATGCGATAATTGAATTACAAAAATTGCTGATGATAATAGAAAATTGAAGGCACGAAACTATGAGAATAATGCTAATATTATGTTAAGAAAGTGAACACATATTGTGCCCCACATGACCATCAAGCACAGCTCGATGAAAAGTAAGACAACTCTCATCTTCCTACTAATCTTTTATCCTAATGTGCGGTCTACATATCCTTCTATGTACATTCATGTTCTCGGTAAGCTAAAAATGCACCATATCTTGTTTAATTATGTCTTTCTAATACTTTTTCATTTTTTTCTACCTCTCCTCACAAGTCACACCCATCAAAGCCAACCTCTCCCATCTCTTCATTGGTATCTATGCATCTCCACTTTACATGTCCAAACTATCTTGGTCTCTCCCCTTATCTTGTCCACTACGAAGACCATTTCCATCTTATTCTAAATATCTTCATTTCTAATCTTATTTCTCATAATTTCCCTCTTATCCATCTATAACATCTTTATTTGGACCACTTTCATGCAATATAATGTAATTTGGCAAGCTAATTCATGCAATCTAATAATTATCCTTTGCTCTTCCTTTTCTTTAAATTTTTTGTTAAAATTTTCTCATCAATTTTTCTTATTTATCCCCCCTCCGTTCCTTCTTAATTATCACATTTCTCTTTTTGAAAATCAATTTAATCAATTTTAAAGTTAAATTATATTAAATTAATTTGATAATTTGAAATTAAAATTTAAATATTAAAAAAATTGTATAAAATGTATTATAAATTAAAATCCTTTATCATATTAATATAATAAAAATTATATATATTTTAAAATACTAATTAAAATTTATTTGGCTCAACCGTACCCTTATGCTCCTGGCATACTCTACTCGTTTTTCACACAGTTAATAGTGTTATTATAGGAAAAAGGACAAAACGCACAAGATGAAAACTTTCTGATGTATGTTTCTTCCTTTACAATGTTCCATATATACATCCAAAAGGAATAAGATAGAAGCTTCTAATTCTATAACTAACTATACATGTGTCCTCCACACTATTGGTTGAGTGCTAACAATAAGGAATCAAAGTAATTCTATACATTTATCAAGGGTGTAATGGACAATTCTACATATTATGATGTAAAAGGATGAATTATCTTGGGCTTCTTTTAATGGTAAGTGTTGGGCCAGAGATGGTTTTGTAACGGAGGCCCAATGCTCTTGAGATAAGAGATGAAAGCTGAAAAATCTTTGTCGGAGCAAATCTTTATCATTTTATTTGATATAGACAATGAGCAAACTTTGGGAGAATTTCTATAGTCAACACCCCCCCTAAAGTTGGAAGGGTTTGAAGAAACCCCCAACTTGGTGAGGAGAGATCGATGAGGAAGCCTGAAGAGAGGTTTAGTGAAGAGATCTGCGACAAGGGACTGAGAAGGGAGGAAATTGAGAGAAATTAAACCGGCGAGAAATTGTTGTCGAACAAAATGACAATCGATTTCGACGTGTTTTGTTCTTTCATGGAAAATCGAGTTTTTAGCAATGTGGATAACAGCTTGGCTATCAGCATGCAAAGGTATAGGAAGAGATGGAGTGATGGTAACATCAAAGAGAAGACGAACAAGCCAAGTCAACTCGGCAACAACCCGCCGTATAGATCGGTATTCCGCCTCATCTGAAGATAAAAAAATCAAAGACTTTTTCTTGGATTTCCAAGAAATGGGGGAAGAACCAAGCTTGATAAAGAAGCCACTAACTGATTTTCGTGAATCCGGGCAAGATCCCCAATCAACATCGCAATAAGCAGTGAGATCAAATGATGAATCAGATCAAAAGTGAAGTCCCAAACTGGGATTCCCAGCAAGATAGCGTAGCCAATGTAAAGCAACATTATAATGAGGGACCCTCGGAGTCTGCATATACTGGCTTAAAGACTAAACAACGAAGCTCAAATTCGAACGAGTATGGGTGAGAAAATTCAGTTTTCCCACAAGACGACGGTAGGTAGTGGGATCGGGCAACAAATCGCCATCATCAAGTCGAAGCTTAGTAGATGGTTCCAATAGAGAAGGTGCAGGCTTTTGATCAAGACAATGGAATTTAGCTAAGAGATCCAAGGTAAATTTCCTTTGAGAGATTATCAGTCCATCTGGTTTGCGAATCAATTCCATCCCAAGAAAGAAAATGACAAAATCAAAATCCTTTATCTAAAATTTTGAGTGCAGGAATACTTTGATAGCAGAAATCTCAGAAAAATCATCACCGGTAAGAATAATGTCGTCAACATACATGGCAAGAATACAAACACCAGAAGAGGTCCATTTAAAAAAGAGTGAATAATCATTGTAGGAGTGAGAGTACCCCTTGAAAGTGAGAGCACCAGTAAGACGTTCGTACCACTGGCGTGAGGATTGCTTGAGGCCATATAAAGACTTCTGTAGGCGCCAAACTAGTGAAGGATCAGTGGTATGCATTCCAGGAGGAAATTTCATATAGATCTCCTCTTCCAAATCACCATGTAAAAAGACATTGTTGATGTTTAATTGAAACAAAGACCAATTCCTTTTAACAGCAACTATCGAGAGACATCTCACAGTGGTCATTTTTACCACAGGTAAGAAAGTCTCGATATAGTCAATCCCTGCCCTTTGAATATCTCCTCGTATAACTAAATGCGTCTTGTATCTTTCAATAGTCCCATCTGATTGATTTTTTATTTTGTAAACCCATTTACAGGGCAATGCTCGTTTTCCAGGTGGGAGTGATACAACTTCCCAGGTATGATTAGATTCCAAAGCACCAAACTCCTTTGCCATTGCATCCTGCCAACAAGGGTAAAGAGAAGCTTGGGAAAAGATAGTAGGTTCAAAAGTTTGATAAAATGAGTAAAGAATGGATTGATTATAAGGATAAAGGGTGGAAGAAGGAAAATCTGATAATGTAGGAGGAGTGGCAAAACAAGAAGAAGTTAAACTAGTGAGATAAACTGCATTGCACCAGTAGTCATCCAAATGTTTAGGAGGTCATGTATTTCTAGTAGAGTGTCTTATAGGGATAGTGGGAGGAGGTGGTAATGGTGGTGTAGGAGGTGGATTAATTATAGGGGTAAGAGGAGAACCAGGATGTGGTGGTGAGATAGGCTGTTGTGAAGGATGCGAGGATAGACGAGTGGATGATGAAGGAATACAGGAAAATTGAGTGTTATCAGTGAAAACTAAACCATGATTATGGTTTGCAGGTATATGAGGAGGATAGTCAGGATAAAAAAAGAGCAAGAAAAGAAGAAAAAATAGGAGGAGAACTAGAGGACGTAATGAAAGGAAAAACTGATTTAAAAAAATTAACATCCCTTGAGACAAAAATCTTGTGAGTATCAAGATTCAACAATTTGTACCCTTTTTTATTAAAAGGATACCCTAGGAAAATGCATTTGACAACTCTTGGATCAAGTTTGGATCTGAATTGAGTGAGGGTGCTAGCATAACATAAATAACCGAAAGCCCTTAGTGAGTGAAGATCTAGTGATTTAGAGAAAAGAACCTGGTAAGGTGATTTGAAACCTAATACCCTAGAAGGTAATCTATTTATCAAATGAGTTGCGGTCAAAAGACACTCTCCCCAATAAGGCATAGGTAAGTTATATTGAAAAAAGGGGGCTCTCCAAACTTCCAATAAGTGTTTGTGCTTCCTCTCAACAATTCCATTTTGTTGAGGGGTGGCTACACAAGAGGTCTGGTAAATGATACCTTTCGAAGAAAGAAAGTCTGAAGTAGATAAACTAGTCCCAAGTTCTTTTGCATTATCAGAACTGATAATTTTAACTTTTGTGTCAAATTGTTTCTCTGTCATGGATAGGAAATGCTTTAAAACATGAAAAGCATTACTTTTGGTTTTCAAAAGGTATGACCAAGTCCCCCTACTAAAATCATCAATGATGATCAAGAGATATTTGTGGCCTTCATGAGTAGGTACTTTATAAGGTCCCCAAGTATCTATATGAATAAGTTCAAAAACTGATTTGGTTGAAATAGAACTAACAGGAAAGGGGAGCTTAGTTTGCCGTGCCTTAGCTCACATATCACAAGGTAGATCAATAACAGGTAGAGAAGTAACAGGGAAATTAGAAATATGCTTCATACTAGAAATAGGCAAATGCCCCAATCTTTGATGTCATAGGCTTACATTAGAAATGGATTGACTAGAAACAGACAGAGAATGAGATTCATTACAATTGGTAGTAAAAGAAACATCTCTAGAATTTTGAAGACTAGGTTGATTACAAGAAGAATAGAAAACTGAATTTCCTAAAGGAAATGATCCACACTGAATTGAAGATGTGCTAGGCTTGGTAGGACTTGACTTCAGCAGGTATAATCCATCTCTAATCTTCCCAAGAACCACTGGTCTCTTCATTGAAGGGGCCTGAAAAATAGCACCAACAGAGGAAAATAAGAGTGAGCATTGATGTTGTGTACTGAACCTATAGACTAAAAGTAGGTTAAACTTGAAATCTAGGACAAAAAGGAAATTATGAATGATCAGATCTGAGAAAAGAGCTACACTGCCTTTATGTGTGACCTTCAACTTATGTGAATTAGGAAGATTAACATATAAGGCAGTAGGGAGAGTTGTAATGCTTGTTAACAAAGAGATATCATAAGTCATATGTTCCGAAGCACCAGAGTCTAAAATCCAAGAGGATGAGTCAATCTTAGATAAGAAAGAATGAGAAGAAGGAGTGAAGAGAGAGGTGATTATACCAGCACAGTTAGTAGAACCAGTAGCTTCAGAGTATTGGTTGCTCTGTTATTCATTCTTCATGTCCTAAAAAAGGTGACAAAGTTGATTATATTGTGCAAAACTGAAACAATTACCATGACCTGTATCCTCCATGGCATTAAAACCTGAGATCTGATTGTTATTTTGTCTACCCATAGAATGACTTTTTTCACTGTTGTAATGCTTGTTAATAGGATATCCAATGTTATTATTGCCTTGCCTTCCCATGGACTGAATACTCTCTTGTCCTCCATATTAAGCCTTCTTTGATTTGGTGAACTTGAAATCTGCAGAAAATCCTATTAACTTGTAACACCTATCATTGTTATGATTTGTGAGCTTGCAATGAAAGCAGAACTTTCCTCCTTTGGCTTTGATAAAAGTAGAGTTGAACTTTCCCACTGTTCCATTAAAATTTTGAGGGTTTGAGGCTTTTGGGTTTGTGTTGAATCTGTTGCTGCTTGCCAAGAAAGTTGCCTCAGAAGTATGGGAAGAAACATGAACCTCTCTTTGCTTTTCATCTTGTATGAGCAAAGAGTAGGCATGTGGTACTGATGGCAAAGGCTCCAGCATAAGAATGCTGCTCTTGACCCCTGAGTAGGTCTTATTGAGACCCATTAAAAATTGGATTAGTCTTCCATCTTGATGAGATTTCAGGTTTTTAAGCTTTCCTCCATATATGCAGTTGCAAGAGCAATGATCAAAGGTATTAAGTGCATCTGATTCATCCCATATCTTCTTTACCTTTGTATAATAAGTAGCAATATCATTTGTTCCTTGAACTGTATCACTGAGTTTCTTTTGAAGTTGATAAAGTTGTGCACCATTACATTGACCAAACCTAGCTGATAGATCTGACCAAATTTCTTTTACAGTTTTTGAATACAGCACATAATCTGCAATATCCTTTGAAAAAGAGTTCAAGATCTAAGAGATTACCATATCATTGCACCTGTTCCATGCTTGGTGCTGTGGTGAAGATGAAACTGGTTCAGCTAGTGAACTATCAATGAGACCAAGTTTATTCTTAGCTGAGAGTGCTATAACTATGGCACGACTCCACCCAGCATACCCCTTACCATCAAAAACAGAGTTTACTAATTGTATACTGGGAGAATCAGATGGATGAAGGTAAAAGGGGTTAGAGAAATGCTGATGAGATGATGCTATTGGTGGTGCAACACACTCTTCTGAGTATCTGTGATGGTGTGAAAGAAGATTTGGGAAACAAAATGAAGAACAAAATCGGAAAAAAAAAATACCGCTCTGATACCATGTAGGAAAAAGGACAAAACGCACAAGATGAAAACTTTCTGATATATGTTTCTTCCTTTACAATGTTCCATATATACATCCAAAAAGAATAGGATAGAAGCTTCTAATTCTATAACTAACTATACAGGTGTCCGACACACAATTGGTTGAGTGCTAACAACAAGGAATCAAAGTAATTCTATACATTTATCAAGGGTGTAATGGACAATTCAGCATATTATGATGTAAAAGGATGAATTATCTTGGGCTTCTTCTAATGGTAAGTGTTGGGCAAGAGATGTCTTTGTAACGGAGTCCCAATGCTCTTGAGATAAGAGATGAAAGCTGAAAAATCTTTATCGGAGCAAATCTTTATCATTTTATTTGATATAGACGATGAGCAAACTTTGGGAGAATTTCTATAGTCAACAGTTATATCGGCAAATTTCTCTATGATTACAACCAGGACCTACAAGTAGTAAAGAACTAAGTTCTCCAAAAATGAAAGGTTCATTTATGGCATGCATGGCTCCGAGGACATGATAGTACCTTGTTGGTTACAAAGATACGTTTCCAATAGGATACCTTGGATATTCATTATCATGAAGTTGCTATGGTGCACATGATTTGTGGCATGTTGGTCCAATTGGTGAAGCCATCTTGAGGTCCCTTCTGCTTGGAGAACACCAATATCCATATATCATCATTATTAATATAACAAGAAGATTACTACTCTCTTTTATTTGAAATATATGTTTTTCAATTATAAAGATTGACTAGGGAGTTCAAAGGAAGATTATTATGCAAATTGTGATGTTTGGATGTTCTCTCCTCGTTTACTCATCTTCTCCTTCTGTATTAGTCTAATTATCACCACCTTCTTATCCCTTCTTTCATGAATCAGTTTCCTTATGTGTGAACTGGTTATTTTCGAGTTTGTTTCACGAACATTCAACATTCCTTATGTCCAATAGCTCTTCATAACATTGTCTGTGTAAACTTATTGTAGCATGAACATTAACATGCATTACGCGTAAATTGTAGGCAAAATTAACATTAGCATGCAAAGTAAAAAAAAAATTGCATGTTGCGGTGGGACGTAGGGTACAAAATTGTATGGGAAAGGGTTTGCTAACAGATAATGGCATAAGCAAAGGCCAATTTAGTCTAGGGACTCCTTTTTTTCTTTAAACCAAAAATAGAGACTCAAAAATAGTAGTATATAACAATTTATGGAAGTAAAATACTCCCTCCGTTTAAAAAAAAAAAAAAGGGGTTCCTTTCCTTTTTCAGCAACTTAAGCTGCGAACCCTCTCGAAGGCTTACACCACAAATTCGCAAGCTGATCCTAAGTAATCTTTGTTGTTCATTGGATTCCGGAGCTTTTCACGTGACATATTTAAAACATAAGATTGAAGGACATTTTGATACATTTGACATTTCTTTAATTTAAGATCACACGATTCAAAAGTTTACTTTATTTTTTTAAATTCTGTGTCAAGTCAAATTAAGCGGAGGGAGTATACTTTAGCCCAATTATATTTCTCCATTTCGACTGAAATGACCAAAATGGCCCGAAAAAAGCCAAACAGAGCTTATTTTGCTGATGAAAATGTCGGTGATGGATCCTGAGTCTTTTAGATCTGATTGAAATGAAGAAACTTACCGAAAGCGGTCTGCTTGATTATTGCCGAATAAAGTTGATAAATATTTTGTGCTGTTACTGTCTCATATAAGTTGTTAGTAATTTTTTACTTTGCATGTCCCTTAAAATATCATGATAAATAAAATAAAAAAAATTTACTAATTTACTCTTCATCCCACTGTTTGCGGAAAATAAATTCTAACTACAAACAAAAATATGAAGAAACAAGAATTTTTTTATTGATAAACGATTGTGGTTACAAATTTGTTCCTCTATTGATTCTTCTCTCTTGATGTCGTTAGTGACTTATTCTCTCTTGATTTTCTCCGTAATTCGAGGACCGTTAGTGGCTTATTCTCGAACATATCTCCGTAATTCGAGGATCGTTAGTGGCTTATTCTCGAACATAGGATGATCTCTTTATGAATATCCATGATTTTGTGGGATATTGGAGATCCCGATTTTCTTATGAATACCCATCAGCTTATGGAATATTCAAGATGCATGTTTCAGGAACATGTTACCCTTTAAATAAGCGATATTTAAGGTAAAATAGTCTTCTAGAACTCTAACAGAATTTGGATTCTTATTGAAGAGTTAATAAATTTTAGATGTCTACACCCACTCATTTTAAAAAGAAATTATTTGGAACTTAAAAACTTGTCTATGCTTTAAAAAAAAAAATTAATTGTAGTGATAAAGTGAAAAAAAGCTAGTTACTATTGATCTGATTCAGTAAATGAAAAGTAATTTGAGACAATTATTTATAGCAAGGTGGACAATTAATATGTGATTATGGAATTGCTTTAGCAAACAATATTTATCCCAAAATATATGCTACCTAAGGAATTGAAGATAAAAAATTAACATGTGCTTCCAAACATATCTTTTTAATAATTTCATCTCGAAAACATCTAATAAATAAAGGTAATTTAGTAAATTATTTTATTCATTTCAAAATAGTTGATTCTTATTGACTTGACATTTCCTTTAAAAAAAATTTGTTAGATGTTTATTTTACCAACTTAATGATTATATTTTGAAAATATAAATTTGAGTATATACACTTTATTTAATCATTAATGATAGGAGTAGTATCGGAAGAATGTAATAGTATTCTCTTGATTTCATAAAGAGGACAATTAAATTAAAACAAATATTTTTAGAAAGAGGATCAACTATTTTAAAACAGATCGAGTATACGTTTTATTTATTATTTTTTAAAGACAGTGAAATAAGTTAAGATAGACATTTATTTTGACGCGAAAGTCGTAAGGTTACTAACTTCAGCATACCATGTTATGTGTGTCACGACAATACATAAAATATGTATACAAGACATCAATGTAGTTGAAAATGTGTTCAAACTATAAAACAGAAAATAAAGACAATATTGCAAGTTACTACATATGATAAAGATTGATCATATGTTAAAGAGTTTGGTAGTTCTTTCACGTCTGAACCTTTAAAAGAAAATGCATGTGGTTAAGGAAGTTAAATTACCTGTAGAGAGCTTGATATTGGACAGTAATATTTTTACTATAATAATAATAATAATCTATTTCTGAGTTTCAATAATTTATTTAGTGCACCAAGCTAACCTTTATAGTTCATATTGAACTCTATTCGACTAATTTAAATATATACTTTTATATCTTTAATAAAAATCTTGTATAAATAAAGAGATGGACAATAGTAATAAATCTTCGCACGCTGGAATAGGAGTACCGTGATTATAATTCTCTGCCACTGGCAGCAAAACCATGTGCTGGCTGTGAGATTTCATAATTTACTTTATTGGACCCAACTGAATATTGTCCCTAAGATCCTTTTAACTATTAAAAATTCTATTATAGAATTGCAACGTATCCCATTGATTTATCCCCCTTATATTTCTTTAAAATTATATCAGAGATTCTTTATCTTTAACGAGAGATATTAAATTTGAGCATTTGAGAATGAAAATAAAATGTCAAAAATGTCTCCTTCAAAATTGAGTTTTGCAATGTATGAATTCAAATTTAATCAAATGACATTCAAATATCAAATATCAAATATTAAAAAAAAAAACAAAAAAAATACTATTATAAGTATAGTTTAGTGAAAAACTTTTCCTATAATAAAAGAAATAATTCCAACCTCATTAGTCATCGTATCGATTACTCGTCCATAGAAAAAAAAAAAAGAGTAAATTAGCTATTTTAAGAATGAGACTTTAGAAGTAGAATTGTACAAAGGTTAAAATATTTAATTTTAGGTGCACCTTGGCATATTGCTTTTCTTAATAAAAACAGATATTCCATTTAACTCAATTTGATTGACATTTTCTGTTTGTGGAGAAAAAAAAAAATTAATTCTAGCTAAGAATTTGAAGCTAGTCTAGTCTAAATTTTAGTTCATTTTTTTTAAAAAAATTAATATTCATAAATTAGACACATTGTAATGTTTTCTCCTGTCAAAATGATAAAGATATTACATTTTAAATAAGTCAAAATTTGAATAATTTCTAAGAACGTTCTAGGACAGAGAGATCAGCAACCTAAAATCCTAAACCAGATTTTGACCAATGACCACAATGTCCAAACCTGCAAAATAAAATACCAGATCAATTTTTCCTTTTTAAATTTCTATATAAAATATATAAAAATATCTTTTAATCTTATGATCTTAAATATATTATGTAAAAAATTTAAAATAAAAATATTATCAAAAAAGAAAAATCATTCATTTTAAAATAAAATAAAAAAGAATTAGTCAAAGCAAAAAAAATTCTTTTTCATACTTGGATTGCTTGTATCCCACCTCATTTGCTCATAAGACAAGCTGCCATTAGCATTAATATCTTCACTTAAGTCAAAAATAACAGCAACAACAATATTGCGGGTGTATTTCTATGGAGACGATCTGAAGAGGGTAGAATGCACGTAATTTGTATCATTTTTTAACTCAAAAATGAGTTAGAAAGGTGATTTTCTGATAGATTATCATTGGGTAGAATACAGTACACACCACTGCTTCACAGATGAGTTAGAGAAATTGTTTTCAATCGACGTTTAGCTACAATTGAGTCTAAAAAGAAGTGAAGGGTAAAGGAGGAAAAAGGTCCAAAGACCCATACCCCTCATCTACCAATCATGTAAGGCCAAGTAATTCTTGTTAGTTTGTTTTTTTCCGTAGAATTTGTGTATCTGGTAAGCTCAAATCCAATCACATGAACTGAATTTTCAATTTTCTCACTAGTTCTAATTTTTCCTGATTTTTTTTGTTCCAGAAAATTAATGGTTCTCAAGAAACTAGTAGTGATGATGATGGGTTGTCTAGGATGTGCAGGTCAGCCCACAGAGCCTTCTACTGAGAAAACTGAATCCAAATCACTTATAGATGAATCTGTTGTTGTAACTTCACCTAGAGTTAAACTTGGTGATGGTAGATATCTTGCTTACAGAGAAAGAGGGGTACCCAAGGAAAATTCTAAATACAAAATTATCATTGTTCATGGCTTTGGCAGCTCCAAAGAAATGAGCTTTATGGCTTCTGATGTATGTAGATTCTGTTCCTCTTTCTATTCTTTTTTTTTTTAAAGTCTGTATACTGTAGTTTCTTGATTTTTTTAGCAACTCTCTTGTCAGTTTCTTGATTTTAGACCTTACTTTATGCAGTTTGGAACTGCTACTCAAGCATCTATCTGCTATAGAATTGTGAATTTGGTAGCAATATCATAGATTTGAAGAGAGAGGGTTGAAATAAATAGATCCATAAATGTCTTTTATTTCCTTTTTTTGCATCAAGAACATTAAACTTTGGATTACCTGCTTAGGACTACTGTGGACAGTGATAATTGAAATGACTTCAAGGCAGAATAAGTTACTGAAAATCTCTTCTGTTTTGTGCTGTGTCACTTGGGCTCTCGGATCCTCCAAAATGCACTACTTTTGGCGGATCCGGCATGCACCTGATGATATTTTTTGGAGAGTTCGAGCAACATACGCTTTGTGGTTAGCATATTTAGATTAAGGAGGGAGCTGGAAAGTGTTTTCTTTTTGTGCTGAAGAGATGTTATTCTTGAATTAGCTTGTTTAAAATGTCTAGTTTGGTAACGGGAGCCATGGAGTAACTGGTAAAGTTGCCGCCATGTGATCAGGAGGTCACGGTTCAAGCCATGGAAACAGCCTCTTGTAGAAATGTTAGGTAAGGCTGTGTATGGTAGACCTAAGTTGCTAGGACTCCAAAAATATTGCCGCACCCCGTGTCAGATTCTTCAAAAATATACTTTTTTCCGGAGGATACGACATGCACCCCTTGATATTTTTGAAGAGTCCGAACAACATAAAGTAGACTCTTGTGGTCCGGCTCTTTCATGGACCCCATGCATAGCGGGAGCTTTAGTGCCTTGGGCTGCCTTTTTTGTTTTTTCTTTAGAAAAAACAGATATCCAGTTTAGTATGATCTAATAGTGCTCTAGTTGCCAGGAACTCCTAGATGAATTGGGGGTATACCTTGTGATCTACGATAGGGCTGGATATGGAGAGAGTGATATAAATTCAAGAAGGTCACTTAAAAGTGAAGCGTCTGATATTGAAGAGCTAGCTGATCTGTTGGAATTAGGATCCAGATTCTATGTAATAGGTGTTTCGTTGGGATGTTACCCAGCTTGGAGTTGTATCAAGCACATGCCTGGAAGGTAAGAGAACTAACTAGAGAGCTTTTAGCATGTTAGATTTTTTTTTGTTTAGGTTCAGGCCTTTTAGATTTTACTTTTGAAGTATAAAGCATTGCAGGCTTGCAGGTGTGGCTCTCGTCGTTCCCTTTGTCAATTATAAATGGCGCACACTACCTAATGATCTAGTGAAGGATGATTACAGGAAACAACTCTGCCGGTGGGTAATTTGGATTACACGTTATGGTCGGGGGCTACTACATTGGTGGTTGACTCAGAAACTTTTCCCATCAGCGTCTGTTCTTGATGGAAACCCTCAATTTTTCTGCGACAGAGACTTGGAAGTCTTGAAGAACACACCAGGATATCAGCTGTTCACTCAGGTATTATTCTGCCATCCATACAAAAAAAAGGGACACTTTTTATTTGATCTATGTATCAGCATCATCGATAGTATCAGGATCTATATTCTGGTTGTTGGCAGTAAAGATCACTACGCATTTAGCTTCTGTTAAGATGGTAAATTTAATCAGATGTACTTCAATTTACAGGATGGCCTAAAGGACCGATGTGTATTCGATTCCCTTTGTAGTGACATTATTGTAGCTTTTGGAAAATGGGACTTCAATCCTTTGGAACTAACTGACCCTTACCCACAAAACGAAAGCTCAGTACACATCTGGCAAGGTGTCAAAGACAAAGTTGTGCCTGTTCAATTACAAAGACACGTCTCTCAAAGGTTGCCCTGGATTCGATATCATGAAGTTCCTGATGGTGGTCACTTGCTTGTGTATGACACTGCCGTCTGTGAAGCTGTCTTGACATCACTTTTGCTTGGGGAAGATCCTCCATCATTCAGGCCGAAGTTCGCAGACTAAGTATGTATTCCCTGTACCACTTTACCAAAAAAAAAAGAGTATTTATTTTCCCTGTAAGTAGATTGATTTCTTGAAATTAATACAAGTGTGATTGATTCGCATTGTCTACCTAAACTTTTTGAGGCATTTCAACTGCACTAGACATAGATGTTGAAACATAAAAAGGAAGGGAGGAGAAAGGAAGGATATCTTTAAGCCGACGAGACTTGCATTAAGAGTATATGACCATTCTCAGCTCTCATTCAAAATCTCGTCAAAGTAATGATCGACACCATGTTTGAATCTCCCTTTCCTATATCTAAACTGGAAAAGAAGCTAAGAGGGATTAAATCTTGTAGATCTGCTGTTGCAGATTCATCAAGTTGGATGCAGATTGTTAATGAACATAGATCGCAACACGATAGAAATCAAAACTCCAGTATGCAGATTTTGCTAGAACACTATGTTTGACAATTTCCATCTTTTTGTTTGTATTCAAGAAGCATCAAGACAAGATTAAAAAAAGACTTGGTTGAGCTTTTCTGCAAATAGAAAACTTCATTCTTGAGTCTTGATTGTTGTTCTTCCTTCTTTCTATTAACAAGTAGGAAGTTTCCATTATTGGGAAACAGACATGCTCTAAGAATGATTTCTTTTTGTGACCAATGATAGTTGCTACGAAAAGGGAAGGCCTCAAGCATGTATGTTATGTGCCTTAATTATCAAGACACGCAAACTATATAAACCACTTTCACGTTCTAAATCAAAGAGTTGATGTTTTACATAATGATGGTGTGAAAAACACTCACACTAAGGTACTCAGCAACTTGATTGTTTAATAGGATATCCACTCTTTCACTTAGTTAAGGAAGAATTGGTTCTCTTTGCTTTTCACAGGACACTAGAAACTTCAGGTCAAACTATCACATAGGGGCAGCGCTTGCAGAGCTACTTATTCTCAAATATTCATTAAGTAGATAAGTTAATCACTAAAATATTAATGAATTAGTCTCAAGGAGTTGTAAAACTTCAAGCACGTTTCAATTGATGATGTTGTATATAATTAAAGGAGAAGATCTTACATTTTAATTGGATAACTTATCTACGTGTATAGGCATTTGAGATCACATGTACAAAGAATTTCAAAATTTAAACCGAGAATATTTAATAGGAACACTTTATCATGTGTCCAGATGCTCATTAGGCACAACTTATAATTCCGAATGTCTAAATGAAATGAAATTTGCTGACAAGTTTGAGTGACTCCGATGTGATTGAACTGGACTGAGTGGCTGGATGGGCCGGCCTTTTCCACGGCCCAATAAGATCGTATTGCACCAATCAGTTTGCTCAAATAATTTGCAGTTCGATTGATATATATATTCATTGGTGAGGGTTTGTCAGTAACAATGAACTTGCCATGAATTATTGTCTCAAATTTATTAATCAATCAGCAATGAATAAACTATATTATTCACTCAAGTTATTTTATTTAATAATGGGTTGTTGGGGTATAGAAAGTTGATTAAGTAACGTAGAATTTGTTCACTCCTATCTATTTGTCCTTATTTATTTGTTTAATTTTTGGAAAGTCTGGTGAGTTGCTGCAATCATATTTGCTCCAAATTCCATATTATCAAAAATGGCAATGAACAAATAAATAATGCACTGGGTCATTCTTCTATTTGGGGACTAACGAATCACTAGATTTCCTCTACATATAGAATCAATTAGTTGACACTTGACAATAATTAAGGATTTAACACAACTAATTTTATGTATCAAAATTGTTGAAATGCTTACAAGTGTTCAATGATTAGCCTCGACAAAATGTAATAAAGGCAATTAATTATTACATTTCTAGCTTAACTAATTAAGGTGTTTGTCAAATCACATTGGAATAACTGAATTTAGCTCAACCCCAGAAGCTAGTTCAAGTGAGAGAATCTCAGGACCTCTCTTCCATCACTAATGTCGGATTCATTTCCATTCATCACCCCACACGCCCAGCTTTATCTGATCCTCAAGTCGAACACCGTCCGGTCCTATAGGGCATGGACAATCTATTTGGATGCCTAATATCGGGGACCTAGCTCTTATCCTATGTATGTTAAATGGACATTTGCCTTAATTCAATCCTAAAAATTAGTCAAGACAGAGAATTGTCCAAGTGCAGGACCCCTTTCATCGCGGAGGTGAAATTCATTCCACTCATCTGTCGTTGTCTTTTCTTTCAAAATTGTGATATCAAAAGTTGAGAGCATAAGTAACAATAATATTGTTCGTTTTTGCCCAATGATTTTTGCTGACTTGTTTCCAAACTGATTGACGAGTCCAAGAGAACACTGCAAATCTGAGTTATTGTCTTTCGTTGGACTTTATAGTAGAATCAATCGGGAGATCAAATAGGCGATGGATTGATTACCCTATGACGAATGTTACCTAACGACTTGACTCTACTTATCTTCAATTCGTGAACTTTATTATAAATAGTATGCAATTAGAATCGAATAGAAATCTAAACGGAGCGTGCTCTCAAGTAGATCCTTCCCGTCTGAGAACATATACATATATTCTTGCATTTACGTAGTTAGGTTAAAAAAAACTATGTTTTAGTTGAAACATCAACATTTGCACTGCTTTTTTAACTAGTAGCAATTTTGGACCACCAAAAAAAAAAAATAGTAGCAATCAAAGCATCATTAGAATATCATTAAGGCAAAACCTAATTACTAAAACGACATGAGATTTTAATAAGAAAGATTTGGTCATAATCATATTGTAGTATCCAACTAAAATTTATTTTCAGTAAGCAAAAGCACGCGGATAATGACAGGTAATGCATCTTTTTCTTTTCATTAATTATATTTTCATAGTTTAATTTAAAATCCTTATGCAATCAAAATTAAAGTAGTGGAGTACTTAAAAATAAAATGATTTTCTAGAATAATCTAATATATTTATCATTTCCTATAACTTTTTCCTAAAAAGGTTCATTTTATTATTCCAACCTTTCTTTTTTCGAAAATGTATTCCTTTATTCTACATTGTTTTAGTTGTAATTTCTATTTATTGTAGGTAACCGTCCGCTGGCTAGTTTTCCTAATTCCTATATTATTAATATTATTCTCTCCTATTTTGTTCTTCGATTTTATTATTACCTTTTATTTCCAACTTTGCTTTGATTATCGTATTATTCAATATTGTTACTGTTTTTCCTACATTATTTTTAACATGACTTATGTACCACTGTATTTCATTTTTCCACTGATTTTGACATGCTTTATTTGTGTTGAGTGTGCATCAGAAACAAACTTCTCTATCTTCGCAAGATAGTAATAAAATTGCATACACACAATATTCTCAGACCTCACTTATAAGATTACATTATATATATCGTTGTTGTGTCTTGGCACTACAAATGTTTTTGGGAATTGACAATCTCTCTTGAACCTTGAAGGGTCATAGGCTCATAGCAAGTTGAAAATCGATTTGGATAGCCACTATCTTCCTTGTCACCAACCCAAGAGTTGATGAAATTTATATTGAAGCCAAAAAAAAAATAGTTAAGGGTTTAAAAAGGGAAGGATGTAACTAACTTCCTCATATTCATGGGAGTGGATGAATTAGGTATTCATAGCAACTATTTTTTGCTTTTTTTTCTTTTCCAATGAAGAATCCACATGTTATACGTGTGTGCCATACTTGTATATTCAATCTCCCCCCCCCCCCCCTTTTTCGGCTTTCGGTTCAATGCTTAGTATTCGTACGTGAGACCTAATTAAATTCAAATTCATTTTTGAGGACATCATTTTCAAGAAAACATTTTTCATTTTCAGTAGTTAAATGTCGAGATTTTGGTTAAGAATGGAAGAATCTCTACAATCCTATCACAACCCGCATTAGTATATATTTTATATACAATCTCCCTACTCCACCCCTCTCACCATATATATAAATTTTTCTTTTACTTAAATACAAATCACCTCAGCTTCCCGGATCACCATATATTATTCTCCAATGCACTTTATATATTTTACTCAATATTTATTGATTATCTTTCACCAACACAAATATCAAATAACTTTATCAACCATATACAAGTTCGCACTCTCCATCTCTATTAAATTATACACAACTTGATAGTCTCTTCATGCACACCAAGAGCAAATCATCCTGTTGGACAATAAATTTTCGAGACCGAAAAATAAATAATTCGAGACAAGAAAAATATATTGCAACAATCAATTAATTGATTTCAATGCGAGTGTTACAATCTCTATGAATTCTCTGATTCGAAGGGCTTTTGAGCTGGTTCTTGAACTTGATTTGTTGATTAATTGAGAGACTTGATCTTGACTTGTTCTTGAATTCAAGGGCTTTTGAGCTTGTTCTTGAATATTGCGGTCTTGATCTTGAATCTTGATGAACTTGATTTGAATGCTTGAGTTTTTTAGATAAATTGCGGCGTTTGATCCACGAGCTTTCTCTTGCTACTTGTTCGAGTTCTTAGGGGGTCCCTCTTTTTGAATTATGAGACCCCTATTTATAGTTGTGGAAAAGGAAGAGTCATGATGAAGATGGACTTTCTTTGACCAATCATATTCAAGTGACGTGACGCCTTTTATGGGCTTTGATTTTATTGGGTTTGCTGTATTATTTTGACATGTGCATGGTCTTGGCTCCTTCACTTGACTTGGCATGTCACGTCATTTGACACGTGGCGTTTATATGGGCCTGTAGAATATGACAATATCTTGAGCTTAGCAAAGTGGCTCATCATTTGTAGCCAAAATCAATGGGCTAGCCCAATAAAAAAATGGACTTTAATTAAATCCATATATGTTTGGACTTAAATAATTAATCCAATTATATTAATCCGCAATATTTATTTGGGATTAATATATTTTGAATTTAATATAATCCGAATTTTGTAAGGATTTAAATCTTCAAAATTGCATCGCCCACAAATGCCCCCTACTTCAAGACTTGTCGAGAATTTAATATTTTGGAGACTAGCATTGAAGTATGATTATTTAAATATGTTTCCTTCGTGCTTCAACGATTTTCATACATATGAATACCCCATTCAAAAAAAATTAAAGCGGAACCATATTGATATTGCCTCTCAAAACTCTCTTATTTTTTTTTTACGAATCTCTATACTTAAGACCCATTGGGGAGGCATGATATCCAATTTCAAACAGATTTTGGAAGACTTTTTAATGCCTTACTTAATCAAGAATAAAACTCTTCCGATTTGAACTTAGATTGGAGAAATAAACAACCTCCAATTTGAATTTGTATGGGAGAAGGAAATAACCTCCAATTTGAATTTTTTACGAGAGAAGAAAAGCAACCTCCAATTTGAATTTGTATGGGGGAAGGAAATAACCTCCAATTTGATTTTGTATGGGAGAAAGAAATAACCTCTAATTTGAATTTGTATGGGAAAAAGAAACAATCTCCAATTTGAATTTGGAGATAGAAATTATTCCAATCTGAACTTATATTGGAGAAGGAAACATCCATCCTATAACTCTATAAAAAGAGGTAGTTTTCCCACTTTCTCAATATCAATTTTGAGGTTTTCAAGCCATCAACAATATTGAAGTAATTTCTTTCCTTCCTACTTTTCTCTTATTTTCGTCACTTTTTTTCAGCACAGCGTCTTTGTGGTAAAAAAATCATATCTAATTGTACAAATATTAAAATCATGAACCGTTTGATATTCCAGAAACTAGACTTCGAGATATCAAAAATTCAGCTTTAAATTCCTTCAATATAATTCTCGATAATTTTTTGAAGTTAGCCCTAAATTTTATCATGCTGAAAATCTCAGATTTGCGCGTCTTTACTAAAACTTTCATATCTTGAAGTAGGAAGGATGAAATCACAAGCCGCTTGATTCTTGTGAAACTAGACACAAAGATCTATAATATATCCAAAATTAATAATTTAATAAAATCGAGATATTTTTAGGTGTTATTCCGAAATCAACATCGAGTTTTGATGCATCAACAATTTAGATTTACGCAGCATTACCAAAAAAATTATATCTCAATGTGAGAGTAATGAAATTATGATCCGCTTGATCCTATAGATGACGGAAACATGCATGTATAACATATCCAAAATTTGGATTTTAACACTTTTTGAATTGCTCTAGATGATTTTTTGAAGTCGATCTTTATGTGTTGTCCGACAAAGGATTCCAGATTTGCATCACCTCATCAAATAATTTATATCTTGATGTGGGACCATCACCATCAAAGGGAGTTTTGATTGCTACAAACTCGATTTTGAGGGCTTTATTCTTATCAAGGCATCTTATCTCAATCCAAGTTGGTGATATACAACTTTTAAGATCGCAACGCTCTGATAGGTAACATCCTTTCTATTTGTGTTTTTTTTTACTTTCTTTCTTGTTTTCCCTTTTTTTTGCAGGGTTAAAGCAAATAGCAATATGCAAAAATTGGTCGGCTTAAGGTGGCGAGAGTTTAACTTTGCCTCTGTCACCTTAAGACCGAAAGACTTATGCAATAATTGGTCGACTTAAAGTGGTGAGAGTTTAACTTCACCTCTGTCACCTTAAGACCGAAAGACTTATGCGATAATGGGCCGGCTTAAGGTGGCGAGATTTTAACTTCGCCTCTGTCACCTTAAGACCGAAAGACTGCAATAATTGGCCAGCTTAAGGTGCGAGATTTTAATTTCGCTTCCGTCACCTTAAGACCGAAAGACTTTGCTTGAAGATGAAATGATTTTCTTTAAGTATGGGCCCTTTCATCGATGCACTTATGTAATGATCTTCTTTTAAGTATGGGTCATGTACTAATGCATTTATGCAATGGTCTTCTTTAAGCATGGGCCCTTTACTAATGCATTTATGCAATGGTCTTCTCTAAGTATGGGTTCTTTCATCGATGCACTTATGCAATGATCTTCTTTAAGTATAGGCCCTTTTCACCGATGTATTTATGCGATGGTCTTCTCTAAGTATGTGCCTTTTTAAGAATAAACTTAAGGTGCAAAGGGACAAATCTTGTCCACCTTAAGGCATGGAAATTTCTATATACTTTAAGGATAAACTCATTAGAGGCCAGCTTAAGGCGCAAAGTGACAAATCCTGTCCACCTTAAGGCATGAAAATTTTGATATCCTTTTAAGTATAAACCCATGACAGGCCAATTTAAGGTGCAAAGGGACAAATTTTGTTCACCTTAAGGAATGGAAATTTTGAGATTCTTTTAAGGATAAACCCGTGAAATGCCAGTTTAAGGTGCAAAGGGACAAATTTTGCCCACCTTAAGGCATGGAAATTTTTAGGTCCTTTTAAGCATAAAACCACGAGAGTCCTTAATTTGAAGACTTGGAAATTTTGTCAACTTTTACTTCCAAATTTGGCATTTTGAGCGGTTCAAATTCCAAATTTGGGGATTTTAGAGACTTCATCTTATGTAAATGAAGCTCATATTTCATTGGAGTTTGCCCCCATTAAGCCATCAATACGTGGAGTGAGTCCAAAATTTAATTAGAATGTTTTCATACTTAGTATCCATATGGTAGATACTGCAGGAACATATTGTTTTTTGACACTCATGCAACAGAACTCAGAATGAAATTCCAAGCGCCTACGTACCTCAATGAAGAGGATCAAGTCACAACGTAGCTCTGGGTGAGTGTTTTTTTTTTGTGTCCTAACTTTTGCCTAGGCCGCCTCTTTCGAGGTTTTCAACCTAGCGGAAGTTTATTTTTTTTCTCAGTCGTATACAGTTTGTACTCTTGTGGGCCTGGAGTGGACATGCAATTTATACTCGTGCCTTAAGGAGTGTACATACAGTTTATACTCGTGCCTTAAAGAGTGTACATGCAGTTTATACTCGTGCCTTAAGGATTGTACATGCAGTTTATACTCGTGCCTTAAGGAGTGTCATCTTTCTTCAAGGATAATACTTCTTCAAGAACTTGGCATTGATGGGGCCAACCCTCATGCCATCTGTATCGACAAGTTTGTAAGCACCATTAGAATATGCCTCTTGTACGACATATGGTCCATCCCACTTTGGGGTGAATTTGCCCCCAGACTTATGAGAAATGATAGTGGGCCTTCCTACTGCAAGAACTTGATCTCCAACTTGGAAGCACCTCAAGCAAACCCTTCTGTTGAAAGAATAAGATAACCGGGCTTGATAACATTCAAGATTTTGTCGAGCCTCCAGCATCTTCTCATCAAGAGCTTCTAATTCCGGAAGACGCAACTTAGCATTTTCTTCATCGGTGAGCCTTTCTTGAATAGTCAGTCTCAAAGAAGGTATTTGACGCTCAAGTGGTAGGACTGCTTCAACTCCAAAAGCAAGTGAATATGGGGTTGCTTGTGTCGGTGTAGAGTAAGTTGTCCTATACGCCCATAAAGCTTCCTCCATTCGCTCATGCCAGTCTCGTTTGGATTTGGAGACAACTTTCTTTAACAAGTTGCATAAAGTCTTAGTAAAGGCTTAAGCTAGACTGCTGGCGGCAACATGGTACATAGAAGACTTTTGCTGCTTGAAGCCAAAGAGATCACAAATCTTATTCATCAATTTATTATCAAACGGCTTACCATTATCAGTTATTATATATTGAGGGATTCCAAAGCGGTAGATGATATTCACTCGAATGAAGTTTGCAACATTTTCTTTCTTTACTTCCTTAAGAGCAACAGTTTCTGCCCACTTTGAGAAGTAATCTGTCGCGGCCAAGATGTATGAGTATCCACCAGAACATTTTGGTAGTGGACCAACAACATCCATTCCCCAAGCATTGAACGGCCAAGATGCTACAGTTGGGTGTAGTACTTCAGGAGGTTGATGAATGAAATTCGCATGGAATTGACAAGCGTTGCATCTTCTAGAATAGTCCAAGCAATCTCTCACCATCGTTGGCCAATAGTATCCCATCTTTTTAATGTGAAAATAAAGCTTTGGTCCAGATTGATGCGATCCACACACTCCCGACTGTGCTTCTTGCAAAGCTTGAATTGCCTCGTTCTCTCCCAGACTCCGTAAGAGTACTCCTTCAAATGATTTTCTATACAGTGTGTCCTTATAGTAAAGGAAGCGAGGTGCATGGCGACGAATGTCTGTCCTTCTCATTGGGACCTCTAGAAGTATCCCATAACATAAATAATCAATAATAAGTTATCGCCAATCTTCTTTTTCAGTTTCAGATACGACAACAAGGTATTCAACTTTATTTTATTCATCTTTAGTTGCTGATGGTACTACCCATATAGTGACTTGTGTCTGATTTGGAAGAGTCGGGGTTGAGGCCAAAGCAGCTAGGGCATCAGCTTGCTTATTTTCTCTCAGCACATGTTGGAGGGTTACTTCTCCAAGTCACCCCATCAACTTCTGTGCATAATCATGATATGGTCGTAGCTCAGGTTTTCTGACTTCATAGCTTTCCAAAAGTTGTTTGATCATCAATTGGGAGTCACCAAAGACTTGTAATTGCAGTTGTTTCATGTCAACTTCCATCTCAAGTCCAAGTATTAAAGCTTGATATTTAGCAACATTATTAGAGCAACGATTTGTTAGGGTAAAAGAGTATGGGATAACCTCTTCTTGTGGAGTGACTGACACCACACCGGCACCAGCTTCATCTCGATGTACGGTACCATCAAAGTACATCTTCCATGGAGGTTTTTATTTAATAACTATTGCATCTTCATCAGGAAGTTCATCGCTCAGTTCCCAATCATTAGGTATCGGGTGGTTTGCCAAAAAGTCAGTCAATGCTTGTCCCTTTACAGCCTTTTGGGGAACGTACACAATCTCAACCTGCTGAATTTGAAGGTACCATCTTACAAGTCTATCACTAAGGACTGGTTTTGACATTACAAACTTGATGGGATTTGCCCTAGATACAAGACGAACAACATGAGCCTGAAAGTAGTGCTTCATCTATTGAATCAAGAAGGCTAATACCAAACATAACTTTTCAATTGGAGAATACTTTAGCTCATTCGACATCATCATTCTGCTCAAATAGTAAAGAGAGTTTTCTTTGCCTTCACTATTTTCCTGAGCCAGTAGTGCTCCAACTGACCTCTCTTGTGCCGCGATGTAGAGTATCAATAGTTTCCCAGGTATGGGTGCCGCAAGAACTGGTGGCTTCACTAAGTATGATTTGATACTCTCAGAGGCATTACTACAAGCTTGTTCCCATTCGAAGGGAGTGTCCTTCTTCATAAGACGACTAAATGATTGACATTTTCCGGCCAGGTTTGAGATAAACCTCCTTGAATATGCTAGCCTTCCTTGAAGGTTTTTTAACTCATGAATATTTTGAGGCTCGGGTATCTTCAAAATTGCATCGACCTTATCTTGATCAATTTCAATTTCTCAATATCGCACAATGAAGCCAAGAAACTTTCCAGAAGTAACTCCAAAGGAACACTTCAATGGATTCATCCTAAGTTGATATCTTTGAAGTAACTTGAATACCATTCTTAGGTCCTTTAAGTGGTCGTCTCTCTTTCTTGACTTCACCACTAGATCATCCACGTAGCATTCAACATTTTTATGGAGCAGGCCATCAAAGATGTTCTGCATAGCCCTTTGATAAGTGGCACCAGCATTCTTCAAACCAAAAGGCATCACCTTTTAGCAATAAATACCTTTGGGCATACGAAATGCAGTGAGTTCTTCATCCTTTGGTGCCATACAGATTTGACTGTAGCCGGATGAACCATCCATGAAGGACATTGCCTCATAACCAGTGGTGGCATCAATCATCAATTCTGGTATGGGGATTGGAAAGTCATCCTTAGGGCAGGCGTTGTTGAGATCCCGAAGGTCGATACAAACTCAAATTTGGCCACTCTTCTTCCGTATTAGAACAATACTTGAAATCCAAGTGGGATATTTGACTTCACGAATAAATCCAGTTTCAATGAGTTTGTTAACTTCATTTTCAATTAAAGGAACAAACTCCATCCTAAAGCGTCTTTGGGCTTACTTAACAAGACGGGCACCATTCTTGACCGCCAACTGATGGACTGCTACTTTTGAATCTAAGCCAAGCATTTTCTTATAGCTCCAGGTGAAGACATCCATATATTCTTTGAGTATGTCCATATAAGTGATTTCCTCCTCCACTTCTAGAAACACACTAGGTAAGTTGGTCTTGGGTCTTTATCGGTTCCAAGATTAACTTCTTTCAAGGGATCTATTGTGGCCTTTACTCCTTAGTCAAGTTGCGATGGAGCATCTCCAGCATCTTCCTCCTCTTGAGGATCATCGTCGTTGACAGATATATGATAACACCAAAAGGCATCTTCTATCTCTTCATCAACCTTTATTTGAGACAAGACATCTTTCTCGTTCTGTGTCGTAATATGATATGAGGAGCCAACACTCTCTTCATCTTCTCCGCATTGCTTGGTATAAACCATAGTATGCGCTTTTGCTTTTAGCACCTCGTTGCATGAAACTACCAGTTCTGCCTGTCAATTTATTCTAGAAGGAATCAAACTTTGGAAATCCTTTTGTATTTTAAGTGAAGAGTGCATCATCGTGCTTTGACGACTCCTCTTACGCTTGTTGTTTTTCTTCTTATTTAGAGGTCCCAACCTTTCAAACACAAAATTTCTTGCAGTTGACCCTCCAAGTCGGTCAAATACAGAGGGTCTTTTATTAGCAGTAGTGGATTCTTCTTCCACAGTGATGTAAGTACTGACTGCCCTTCTTATGGAGATGCGAATTGGAGGTGGCTGCGTGTATCTTAGGCCTTCAGTGCCTGCTTAGTTGTACCCTCCGACGGAAGTTTTCCCAACCTTGATGGCTCATTAGGATTGTATCTAGCCTTTGCAAATAACTTATATGCATTTGGGTCAAAGCATTCTTTCGTACACTTCGTAGGGAGTGTCATATCTTGTGACAGATTTTGAGCCACAGACTCTTCAAGAAGTCTTGAGGATGGATTTAATGCATCAATCTTCCTAATAGGTAAAGTTATCCCCTTTAGCATATTATCTTGGGAATTCGATGGGTGATCTTTCGATTTCTTTACCTTCGGTACGTAGCGAAGAACGGGAGTTACCTTCTTTTTCGTAAAAGCGACACTTTCTTTATTTGAAGTGGAGAGAGGCTTCTTGGTGGCGACTTTTTCGATAGTCACCGCGAACTTCTTAGATGCAAGATCATCATACTTGGTCTTGGTGACATCTTCAACCCTCTTTTCATCCACAACATGATTCTTTAAGTAGAATTTTACATCGGCAAAATGTGACTCAGCTTCAGTGAATGGTTTATCATCGGCAACTATCTTTCTTTCCACTCCGCTTTTGAGGTACTTCAAACATTGATAGTAAGAGAACGAGATAATTTTGTTCCTGTGCACCCAAGGCCTACCAAGAAATATATTGTATGAAGTTTTGGCATCGATCACATGCATAATGGGTTTGATTGAAAATTATTCATACGAATCCCTAACTTGATACATCCCATGGCCCTCTGGTCCCCTTGGTTGAAGCCTTGGATCATTATACGGCTTTCGGCCAGTTCGCTAGTAGCGATGCCAAGTTTCTTCATCATTTGGATAGGCAGGATGTTAACTCCAGATCCCTCATTTATCAAGATTCTATTGATCTTCTTTCCTAGAATTTGACCCACCATGTATAAGGAACGGTTATGTAGGGCCTCACCAAGCTGAAGATTGTTATTTGTGAAAGTGATTTTTGTATCACATACATGTGCCTCTTGGCCAAGAGGTTCAATAAGTGGTTCAGAGGATGAAGGAACTTCTATGGGTATATTTTCACCCTTTGCCCCCTCTTTGGCAGTTTTAAAACAAGATGCCTCAAGGTTGACTTGGGCAGTCTTTACACGAAACCAACTTGGTAAGAATTCCTCTAAAGTCACTGGACACCGATATTTTTGGTGTTAAAGCTCCGTCACCCTCGTCTTCTTTGGAAGTTCAACCAACTTCTGTTTCCTTGGTTTCTTCACCATTCTCCTTCTGGTTGGTTGCTTGGATAACTCCTTTTGCAGACTTATCTTTTTGTGTCTGCGCCTAGTTACGAGAGTCCAACCTTCATCATCACCTTCGTCAACCGAAGGCCTGTCAGACTCTAATATCTTCTGATTATGCTCTTCGACACATATTTAGACTGGGTCGAGTGAGCCAAAAGTGATAGAGATTTGATGAGAATTGGTCGTCTCATCGTCAAAGAAGATCTTCTTCTCTTTTGCCAGTTGCATGACTTTATCTTTAAAGACAAAGCACTTTTCTAGAGGATGACTTACGAGCCTATGATATTTGTAGTAATTAGGGCCATTGGTCCTTCCAGCTTCGTTGGGACGCTTCATCTCTGGGAGTTCAATGAGCTTATGCTCAAGGAGTTCATCAAAAATCTCAGGAACATCAGAATCAAGGAAGGGATATTCCTTTTCTTGCATTTCCTTTAATGTTTTCTGATTCGAACATGCTCTAGAAGTCGTCTTCACACTTTGCTTCTTGCTCACCTTTGTGGTGACCTTCACAGGAGACACATCGACATTCATGGATTCCTTCTTGTCATTTTTAGGGACAAACTTGCCCCATATTTTGGACTCCTGCTTATCATTTCCCCTTCGAGGGTCATGGATAGGCGTTGATCCCTTTCCAACAGAAGACATGCTTAACTCCATATCGTGAGAATGGGTAGCTAGCTCTTCAAAGGATTTAGGCTTAATGCCTTGCAAGATGTAGAGAAGCTCCCAATGCATTCCTTGGACGCACATCTCTATTACAGAAACTTTGCTGAGCCTATCTTTGCAGTTTAGGCTAGCATTTCTCCATCGATTGATGAAGTCAATGACTGGTTCATTCTTTATTAGTCGAGCATTTGTAAGCTCTACCATGCTCACTGTATGCCTTATGCTATAAAAGCGATTTAGAAACTGGTGCTCCAATTGCTCCCAGCTATCGATGGAGTTAGGCTTGAGATCCGTATACCAATCAAAGGCGTTTCCCTTTAGGAAACGAATAAACTGTTTGACAAGATAGTCACCGTAAGTTCCAGCATTATTACATGTCTCAAAAAAGTGTGCGACATGCTGTTTTGGGTTACCTTTGCCCTTAAATTGTTGAAATTTGGGGGGTTGATAGCCGTCAGGAATTTTGAGGCTATCTATTCTCGCAGTGTAGGGCTTAGCATATGCGAGGGAAGACCTGGTGACAACATCATACTTTTCCTTGAGGGTCTCTTCAATGAATTCCCTCAGTTGCCCAATCGGGATCATTCCCTCAGAAGAAACTTGCACCTCTTTAGTCGGTGGTGTTTGTTTCACAAGATTTTCTGTCTCATAAACCTCAGGAGATTTTCTAGGCGCATGGCTAGACTCTCCATCTATCAGGCCTTCCACCCTATCCATTATCTTATCAATCCAAGCATCTTGATTCTGAACATATTTGGCCAGGCTCTCAATTGCCTTTGTCAGATTCACAAGTTGCTCTTCCATAGACGAGGCATCAGTCACCATTGTTTGTATGATCAAGGGAGATGCTGGAGAGTAGCATGGATTATTACATAAGTTGATCTTTGAAGTGCTCAACTTATGTGGGGTAGTCAGAGATGATGAGTTGCTTGAACGATCATCGCTCTTTGCGTCTTCTTAAGCGATTTTGCCACACTGTTTCCTCCTTCCGAAGCACTTGCATTGGACTTCATTCCTTTCGGGGTTGAAGATTCAAAAGCTGGAGTTGGCGCGGACGACACTGGATGTGTTTGTTGTCCTATCAAGCCTGCCTTGCTCCTTGTGACAGCTCCTAAGCTTCCGAAAGTAACACCAAGGATGCTTTCTACTTCAGCAAAGAACTTTGAGTCAGCAGCCTTGGAAGCAGTTGATTGAGAGTTGACCTTCTTGGAAGTCATTTCAGTGTTGTTGAAGTTTGAAATAGGAAAAATTGAGATAAGAGGTAAAGATTGTCCCACTAGGCGTGCCAGAATTTGTTGGACAGTAAAATTCTCGAGATCGAAAAATAAATAATTCGAGATAAGAAAAATATATTGCAGCAATCAATTTATTGATTTCAATGCGAGTGTTACAATCTCTATGAATCCTCTAATTCGCCTTTTCAAATATAAATTCAAGGGCTTAAAGCTTGATCTTGAATTCGAACTTGATTTGTTGGTTTGAGGGAAGGCTTTTGAGCTTGTTCTTGAACTTGATTTGTTGATTTGAGGGACTTGATCTTGACTTGTGATTGAATTCAAGGGCTTTTGAGCTTGTTCTTGAATATTGCGGTCTTGATCTTGAATCTTGATGAACTTGATTTAAATGCTTGAGACTTTTAGAGAAATTGCGGCGTTTGATTCACGAGCTTTCTCTTGCTACTTGTTCGAGTTCTTGAAGGGTCCCTCTTTCTGAATTATGAGACCCCTATTTATAGTTGTGGAAAAAGAAGAATCATGATGAAGATGGACTTTCTTTGACCAATCAAATTCAAGTGACGTGGCGCCTTTTATGGGCGTTGATTTTATTGAGCCTGCTGCATTATTTGACATGTGGCATGGTCCTATTGGCTCCTTCACTTGACTTGGCTTGACACGTGACATTTATTTGGGTCTGTAGAATATGACAATATCTTGGGTTTAGCAAAGTGAGCTCATCATTTGTAGTCCAAATCAATGGGCTAGCCCAATAAAAAAAAAAACTTTAATTAAATTCATATATGTTTGGACTTAAATAATTAATCCAATTATATTAATATGCAATATTTATTTGAAACTAATATATTTCGAATTTAATATAATCAAAATTCTGTACGAATTTAAATCTTCAAAATTGCATCGCCCACACACCCTCTCAATTAGCATCATATATATCTTCCATTATGTACGGATTTAAATCTTCAAATTGCATCGCCCACACACCCTCTCTATTAGCATCATATATATCTTCCATTTGCAAGAGACAATTTTATCCAACTAATAATTTGCTACCATTTTTTATTTTTTTGTCCCTTCCTCCTTAAAATAATATAATCTTCTCAACCACTTCACAGAAAAATGAACAACTAGCCATCTTTCTAAATCTTCACTAAAAAATACTTCTAAATAAAGAATATTTGAGTCAGCTCCATCCCTTATCCCCAATTAAATAAAAGTTCTTAATATAAATTTTATATATTTTCGCAATTATTACTCTAGTGCGTTTTTCAAGTGCGAAAGATAATCCTGATTATAATTCCGGAATAATCTAATATTGAACCAACTGACCCTAAAGGAGTAACTTGCTCTTGCACATAATATTGATTCCTTGCATTTACAAAATAACTTACATAGTTATAATATCAGGAATCTAATTAACAACCAAAAACTAAATTTAAAAAAAAAAAAAGAAAAAAAATCTACTAAACTAGGTACGTAGCTCTCACTGAAATACAATTTGATCATCATCATCATCAATCAGAAATTTGAGAAGTGGTTCTGAGAAGATTGTACCATTTGTAACCCCGTTATTGTTTGACATGAATTATCATCCACGATCAATGTCCTAAACCATATAAATATATAATTAAAATAAGATTAAAATTAATTATTATAATTATAATTAGTTTGGATGAAATTATGTTTTCCTTGTCCAATTTCTGTGTAAATGAAAATAATAAAAAAAAAAAAAAAAAACATTTTCATCAAAAGATTATAATATAAATTATAGAATCTTACTCTCGTGGACGAGATAACCATAGAGAACTTAGAGCTCGTAGTCGACCATAGTATTCTCCAATCACCAAGAAACATCTGGCTGCTTGCCTAACTGTCAATATTCTGTGTAACTGATGCAATGTTTGTTGTCTCAAATTATCAGCCTGGAATTATGAACAAAAAATAAGTTAATAGCCACTATGCTTCAGTCGATTATATGAATCTTTATTACTTCATTTAAGCTCAATTTACGTCATCAATCATATATACCAAATGATATAGACAACGGAGACAAAAATTCGATAAATGAAATATGTTAATCAAAAACAAAATATTCAATTAGAAGTTTGAAATGGACCGATTAAACAATGTTTAAACTGGTTGACATTTTGTAACCCTTCAAATAAATAAGTTGTATTTTTGTCCATTATTTGAACTAATTAATATGTTGAAATAGTTTTTATAATTTGTTTTGATTTCCTGATAAGCTCTAGTAGGGGGCTTCTATTCGAACATGCATCACTTTCGTCGGATAGATGTATATGCAGTTAAATAAAATGTTACAGTACATATGTATGGTGTATATATATAGTTTGAATCAAAAGCAATAGGTGAATCGGCCTATGACATATGCAGTTAAAATTCACATAGAGAATCACAAAGGGCAGCTCGTGGTGCGGTAAGCTTCCGCTATGTGTGAGATCCGGAGAAGGATCAGATCACGAATATCTATTACCCTGCATTTCTACCCGAGATTATTTCAACGGTTCGAACTCGTGCAGACAAAAATGAAAAATGCTATATAGAAAATCAGGAGTAATGTTACCTGACGAACAAATCCTTCAAGATTGGAGAGCTTGCCTAAAGCAAGAGCCATATGATGCATGCCATCATGTAGAGAAGCAGTGGCAATAGTATCAATTAAAGATTGTTGTAGTTGTTCCAATCCCTGTGAAAGTGCATCCTCTGCCTGTTGAGAAGATTGCTGGAGGCTGTATATTCCAACTACTTGTTGCTCTGTTAAAGGGTCCAATTGTCCTATCAACATCTGCTCAATTTCAAAATACATCATATGATTAGTACTCATTTCCTATCAAGTTGGAACATCTGATCCCAGTCCGCGTCTATGTTGCTCGGACTCTCCAAAAAATACATTATATTTGATGGATATGACACGCACCCAATGACATTTTTGAAGAGTCGGAAGCTCATAGCAATATAGGACTCATCATATAAATACGGTACCATTTTGTTATAAGCCATCTTTTCTCTTAGTTGGACCCCCCACAGATTTGTTAAACAATTGGCTTTGTATAATCAGACTTTTCATAAATGCATAGTGAAAATTTCATCTTACATCACCTAGGTTGCAAAGTCTAAGGGTGTTCAAATATTCATATATACATACGCAAGGTACTTTGTGATCTATATACTTCGAATAATTTTCTGTATAGAATATAATTCTTTGCACCCAATGGTGTGGCTTAGTGGTTCAATAAAGTTGGGATGAGCACCATGAGGTGTCAGGTTCAATTCCCAGCAGAGACAAATAGTAGGTGTTTTCTACCCATCTGTTCTAGCCTTGGTGGACAGAGTTGTCTGACCTGTTGCTGATGGGAGGAGGCAGGTATCCCGTAGATTTAATCGAGGTGCGCGCAAGCTGACCGGACACCACGATTATCAAAAAAATATAATAATATAATTCCTTCAGTATATGTGGCTACGCCACTATGTCTATGTTCCTCTCCCCACGCCACAACCTCTGTTTTGTCATTTACTTGAATTAAGTAAACCATTTTGCTCTGCTCCTTTGTTTTGGCATCATCAATAGAGGTGTGATCAAGAAAATTATCCAACTTATATCAGGACAAAAGAAGAAAAATCACTCCAACTAGCATTTACAAGATTGCAACAGTTACCTTGATCAGCTCAGAAGGCCTAAAACCACCCATCCAAAGGAAGCAACGTTCAGCTGGAGTTGTCCACATTCCAGTAATTAAATGAAATACATCAGATTTTGCTGCCACTCCTTTCAGGCAGAAAATTTCGTCGTAATGAGCAATGTATCCATCAACTATTAGTCTAAGATCACCATCTGATAAATGTGCTTGTAATGCAGTTCGAAGTTCGGACATGTGCCTTTGATCATCATCCAACCACCTTGAATATTCCATGTCAAATATTGCAGCACCTGCACCAAAAAATTGAACAAGGCATCTTCGTCACAACGTTATTATTAATTGCTCCCGTCGTGTAGGCACGTAAACAGTTATTTTAGTCAAATACGTCGCTGGTACAATGTGTGAATTAAGTTAAAATGTCAAATACAATTTTGACCCATATTACGCTGGAAGTACTCTGATTTTGTACATAATAATAATGTCACACAAAAGAAAAAGACAAAACTTTCTGTAGTCAAACTCAAGTTGTTTTTGTCAGCTACTACTGGCTAAAAATTATAAAGTCTCAACATACAACAAATTTTGGGCACTGTTTGTAGTGAAAACTCTGAACTATAATGAGTTAAAATGTACTGAGAGGTAAAAAATTTAATTACATTGTTAATGTATACAGTAGTACTATAAGTTAAATTTATATTTCTTGGTTGTCCTTAAACATTGGGTTGGTTGAGAAAATGAATATAATGATAGTTCAAAACTTACCTGAGCTGATATTGGAACCAGCAGTAGTACCACCTCCCAAGAAAATCCCCTGTTTGCCACAACAATCAGCAGAAAAAATCTTCAAATAACCTATTGCATTTATTATTCAACCGAAAAAAAAAAAAAATTACTCCCTCCGTCCCAATTTTAATGTCTCATTTTGTTTTTAATTTGTATCCTATATGAAAAGTTTAACGCCACAAGATTCAAAAATTTCACTTGATTTATTAAACTTTGTGTCCTATCAAACTAAGACACTTAAATTGGGACGTAGCAAATAGTATTTACAAATATAATCAACCTGAGAGCTAGCCCTTTGAAGTTCTTGTTCTAGCTGAGAAAGTCTCATCCTACTTGTTTCAAGCTGTTGTACATAAGCCTGCACAAAATGCAAATAATAATGATAATAATGTTAATGTAAAAAATATTGATTGAGGAACTTGACAGTAATGGGAAGCAAGAAAATCAACATACTTTTTTTCTTATCCTGCTTTTCTTTGCTGCTTCTCTATTTTGAGCTAAACGTCTCAATGTCTGCAGTAAACAAAATAGAAAAATAGTAATTTGTATGTTCCAATTAGGAAACAATATAAACTAATTTGTATGTTCTTGACAAATAGTGGCACCACCTTTGGATCAAGTACCCTCTCTGAAGTTGAAGCAGCACCCTTTTTCTACAAAATATTAATAGAAAAGCTAGTTATACATACTAAAGTTGTTGATCATGTAGAAAAATAGAAATATTCATCAAGAAGCTAAATTAACGTAGACACTACTTTTGAAGAATCCGACATGCGCTCGCTAACATTTTAGAAGAGTCTTGAACAACACAGTCAAGAAGAGAATATTTCAAATTCAATAGCGTGAAGTTAGACTTTCTCCTTTATGTTAAGCAATTAAAAAGTATAGCGTGTTAAATAAGGCAGATAATTCTTGTTTTAAGAATTTAGTATTCTTGGACAGAATCAAAGTTGTAGTAATTTTCAAACACTAATACCATATGTCCAGACATTTAAGAATAACATCTGATGATGTATACAAGATAACATGGCATTCTTGTGATTTTATTCTTTCTTGTTCCAAGAAAGATTTAATAAACCTGAAGAACAAGTAGTTAACTACAGTTCTTGGGATATGAAAAAAAAATTAAAAAATATTACTGTATCAACAGGAGCTTAAACTATGACTTAGTATTGAATAGTGCATAGAGGGGGAAAAGTAAAGTAAAAAAGCACTGTAAAGATTCTCTCTTTTTCCCATCTCAGAGAATCCTTCAGAAAAACTCTTGTCTTTGGTGTATTCATTAGCAGTTGTTGGGATTTGTGATTGTGTCTGTACAAACAGTGAAACAATAAAGATTCCAACTTTTTTCTTCCCTGAGATCTTGGGATGTGATGTATATAATAGTAGAAGAGGAGATAAAGTGTTGTGAGGAAAACCTTTTCACTGTTGGATTTGGAAGCTGCTAGTTCAGTTTGTAAACCTCCTGTTCTTGGATTATTACTTGCCATATTTTGGAGTTGCTGTTGCTGTTCTTGAGATTTGTGTGTTATGTGAAGTTGATTTTGTTGATGGTCTGAAGATGCCTTTCTACTGATGGGTGATTCTGGCTCTAAATGGGGTTGAACTCTACTTGAAAGTGAACCAGAATCAGTACTCTCTTCTCTTGATTTTGACTTCTCCTGTAGATAAAAGCCAAGAAAGAGATTTAAATGGTGTGCAAATTCATCTTCAACTCCATTATATAAAAGCTCACAAAGGGGTTGCCTATTTTGAGTAAAAGTCCAAGCTTATTTTACACAAAGGACAATTTTAAAACAAGATGGTCAAAGAAGGATAAGCATAGAAAAAGGAAAAAAAAAATTGAAGTACTCTTGGGGTCTGTTGGAATCTCATAGGCCAAGAAGGGAACATCTCCAGAGTTGCAGCAGGTTTCCCTGTGGCTGCTGCTGCTGCATATAAAGCTGCACAGAATCACAAAAGCAAAATCTTGAACGATCATCACACAAAAAAAAAAGAAAAAAACACTTTCAAAAAACCATCATAAAGAAGGAACCTAATCCTCTCTTTTTCCCTTTTTAGCTGCAGTTATGGAGTCAGTAAATCATGCAAGGAGTTCATGTTTCCTTGTTTGAAACCCCACGCCATTCAACTCCTTTGCACAAGAATGATTACCATATTGGAAATAGTAAAGCCCCTTAATGACACCTTCTATGGACTTATTCAAACCCCCTTTGCTCTATTGCTTTACAGTAGGGAGTTTGTTATACATTGCAAACGTCAGAAAAAAAAGTATAGAGAAGAAAAAATAATCATACATGCTTTAGCTTCATCATTACTAATCTTAAATCCTTGTAGTACAAAAGCTTCTTCTAGCTCTCCAAAATCAAAACCAGAACTTTCTTGATTACTGCAACACAAAGTAAAACAGAACCATGTTAGAAGTTGTAACTTGCTAACTATATAAAACAGAAGGAAAAGTACATACATGAAACTTGTGCTAGCAGGATTTATCCCCCTATAAACAGCATATGGCATATTGTGGTTATGGTGTGAATGTGATGATGGTCCAGAGTCTGTCAAACCAGTCTCTCCTATTCCTTGACTAGCCATGCAAAAACCCTTTACACCATTCTTGAACTTGTCAAAGTAAAACCCGAAAAATCAAGAAAAAAATGTTAGCTTTGAACTTTGAAGTAAAAAGAAAAATCACCAAAGAAAGATACTACGTAGTAGTTGTTAAAACTTTCAACCTTTTCAAGAAACCAACAAGTCTTGTTCTAGAGCAAAAAACAAATAAGAACGAGAGACTCTAAGAAGCAGTACTAAAGATCAAAGCTTTCTTGTCAAAGCACAATATATGTAGGCAGACAAGACATATATACAACACTTATCCATCTATAGGGTCCAGTTTGTTGATCTTTTATTGGTCTTTTTTTTTCTCTCTTTCTCTAATAAGAAGAAATAATTAGCCTTATACTAGTTCAGTTTCAGGGGTGGCTTTTATTATCTCCCTCATCCTGTTGTAATCAATTGTAATGATTAACAAATTTGAAACTCATCTCATTATGGTACAGAAAATCTTGTCCTTTGCAGACCTGTTCTGTTCCCTCAGGGCTATTTGTGGGGTTTGAAAAAAAAAAAAAAAGTTTAAATTTTTATAGTATATGTGTAGTGAAAAAACACAAAACAAATATTTTATACATGAAGGGAAAAGGACATATGGGGTCACTAAATCAGACTTCCTACTCCACTTCTCTCTCCCCCTAACCGCCTGTTGTTTCTCATTGGTTCTTTTTCTAGAGCCATTTCAGAGTTGTAAGTACTATTATACAGAACCACCAAACTTGTGATGAGATAAAACGGTACAACCTTGGCATGGATAGCTTCATTTGTCATTTTTGTATAATATATGGTAGTGTTCTAGTAAACTTGGGAGTATTTGACTATTTCATCGACTACCTACTGCTACATTTGAACATTGAATGGGATATATCTTTGCTAATTAAAATTTAAATTAATATATGAAAAGGAAATATATACTCTTATATTTTTAATTTATGTGAAAGTATTTGACTAGATATAAAATTTAAGAGAAAAAAAAAAATTAAATTTATGATCTAATAAATAAGAAAATTTATGTAGCTCTAAGTCTATAATCATTTTGTTAAGGATAAAACATAAAATTTGAAGCTAGATTGCTACTACTAAATAAGGAAAGATATCATTCTTTCTTTTTTTTTCTTTTTTGATAAACTAAAAATAGGAGATAGTGTCATATAAATTGAGACATAAATAGTACTAATATTCTATTTTAACTTGAGTTTATACAAATCGCCAACACTTGATTGTAAGTACTATAACAAGTTGACTAGAGCAAAAAATTTTATCTAAAAATTACACAAATACACAATTTATGTTTTCAATATTATAAAAAATCTCAACTCCTTAAATATATTACAAAAATCTCAACATATACAAAGAATGTTATGTATATGTCGGTTATGTTATGTATATTAATAGGAAGAGAGAGCAAAGTAATTAAAAAAGTGGGATAGTGTATAATTACTTTCAAAAGGGTTGATATTTATGTTTTTTATACAAATTTTATTTTATGACTCTCATCATTGACGGCTTCTTTTATCTCACAATTTAATGAACCCAAAGTTATAAGTATTAAAAGAGAAGCTTCACACCACTATCGTCGATCAATTGTCTGAGACACATAATAAAAAATTTCAAACTTAGAGCAATTGAAAATACTACATACAAGTTAAAAAATAAATAAAAAAAAATCCTGTATTTATTTTAACAGTTACTCCCTTACAATCTTGAGAGAAATATGGAAATTAATTTTCAAACTTTTAGTTGTAGCCTATCAACCAACTCAACTTTTTATATAAAGCCCACTACCACTTATGTTCATAATTAACTAATCAAGCCTTTGAAATGGCTTTGTTTGGTATTATCCCTTTCATTGATAGGTCAACATCCAATCCTTCTCATCACCTAAAACCAGGCCACACCAAAAAAACTATTTTTTTTAATTTAAGAAAAAAAAATATTTCTTTGTGTCCCTTGTTCACAATTAAGTCCAAGAGATATTAAAGTGTACTTAATAATATAGGGTCCGTTGTTTGCAATTGTATTAGGTGTACCTTTGCCTTCAATTATCATGCATAAATAATGTTCTTAAATCTTCTTGTTTTATTTAAGTTTAAAATTCTCAAGAAATTGCCCCCACTGCCTGGAATAATTCTTTGAGTGGAACAAATTCTTAAAGTCCAATAATTTGTTTTTAGCTAAGCCCAAAAAAAAAAAAGTTCTAAAAAGATTATCAAAACATCAAGTACAAGTATTTTTTTTTTCCTGGAGAACACCAAGTCAAAAGAATGCCATGTTGGACGTGTGTCTTTTTGGAGAATTTCTAATTTATAGATGGCATTTTAGTGTTTGTGTATATATACATATATATGTTTTTCCAATTTTAGATGATAGCTCTGGATACCATTACTGTATTGTTAATTAATAAGAGGCAAATAATAAACAAATGATTTGGAAAAGATTAGGATCAACCTTGAATTATACAAGTTAATAAGTGATTTGTTTTGGTGCCACCTAGAGTAGTTTGAACCTTCAATAATGTACAAACTTTGAAAATTTAATTATCTTTGTATAATGCTTAAACAATATATTGTATTAGTCTAACAAGGAAATTCTCTCTTGTTGTCGCTTTTTAACAACCTAACAATTACATATATCTAAATATAATATGCTTTCTAACTTTATGATAAATCCTTCCAACTGCTTGATAATATTAACTAATACCCCTTTTACCCATAGTAAGACACATGCACGCGCAGGGCGGAGTCAGAGTTTAATAGTATTCATCAAAATTTTGTATTTGTGTTCAGAAAATTTACCAAATATAATGTAATATGATGTACTAAAGCTCCATAATCTATTGTGGATAGTCTTATTTTGCAAGAGACTATTTTCACGGCTTAAATCCGTATTTTTCTGCTTACATAACAACAACCAAGACACTAAAATTCAATACATGTGGGATCTGGGAAAGGGTCAGACTACAAAGATCTATTAGAGATAACTTTATCATGTATTTCTGCAAGAGGCTATTTTCGCGGCTTAAACACCCCCGGTCACATGACAACAACTTATCAGTTATGTCAAAGTTCCCCTTCAAAAAAAAAAAACAATAAATAGCTAGAAATAACTTATTCAAAACTCATAAACTCAAATTTTGAACCCGGTTCTGCACAAATATTTTAGCCATCAACGTAATCGCCTTTGGAGGTAGGGTGCCCCTACCAATAATTGCATCCTAAAACCAATGATTGAACTTGGAAAAAGTTTGAGCGTTACAAGTAGGGGAAAGCGATTCCATAAGATTTGGTATGCATGCATTTGAGTGCTTAAACTTTTTATTCTTAATAATGAAATAAAGTCATGTTCTTCATGTGGAAAATTTGTTAGAACACTTTTTGAGAAATGAGTTCCTTTTGGATCTAACATTCCTTTCTTCTTTTTCCTGGGAAATTGATTGGTTCGAATCATATCTTCAAGGTATTATTCTATGGTTTTAATTAGTACTAATCACTAATCTTTTCAGATTAGATTTAATCAAGGCATAGCTTGTCACTTAAGTATGGAACTTAATTATAATTTGGTGTATATTATATTAGTTGCGTGACATGTTACGTATCATTAAAACTAAAACTCCGTGTTTTATCCTCTGGGTTTATTAACATTTTTAATCTTGTGCAAGTTCTTTTCAACAAATTAAAGTACTACTTATAGAGTATACAATTCTTACCCCCCCTACCCCCACAAAATTAAAAAGAATATTTCCAAGGCCTAACATAATCTAGAAAGGAAATGTACTTTTGAAAAAAGAAAAAAAAAATAAAGTGGGATAAAAGATGGGACAATCCTGGAAAATCAACTCCACAAAATCCCCTAAAAGTACTGCTTTAACTTTCTACTGCAAGATCAATATTGTGTGTGATCTTTTAGATTTTTGGTGTGCTTGGTTATCGGGATTAGGACATAATTTTAATATTAAATTTGGAATTGTATTTATCTAAAGCTTAATTTTTGTTAATACCAAAATCTTACTTATCTGTTTCAAACAGGAGATAGTGGGATAAAATAACTTGTTTTGAACCAAACGAATTCTAAAAGTAATGTTTCAAGACAACATAATACATAATTCTTGGCCTTAAAATTTTATGTACAACTTGACGAGAACTTTATATGAATAAATGAGAGTGAGCTAAGCCGTCTAAAGTGCATGCCCTTTGTTATGAACCGAAAGAAATAAGCAATACCACAAGTAAAAGAAAACAAACAAAATACATAAATTTATGTAAAAACTCTTGACGGAAAAAACCATGAGCAGAGGCGGGCGAAATTCACAATGAAGGAGAGGAATACAAGGTGGAGACAACAACCTTAATTACGTGTAAAACAACACCCAAAAACAACCCACTAAACGCATTTATATAATACGTGCGTACAAATAAATCTAAACCCAAAAACATATAGGTCCGCACCCCCAACGAGATCAATGGGCTCCGAGATCGGGCCGAGGCCCAATCCCTCCGCTACCACCATAGACCCCCACAAAAAATCACACACATAGATCACACTGCGAACTTTTCAGGACCAGATTAACAAAATTCGGGTCACAAACTCTAACACCCATCTCATGCCAACAACATATTCAGTGAAATTTCACAAGTGAAGTATGGGAAGGGCGGTGTACGCAACTTTACCCCGCTCTTGTAAGGGTGGAAAGGTTGTTTCCAAACAGATTCTCAACTGAATTTGCTCTTCTTAGTGCTAGAAAAACATAATTTTAGTTTATAAGGAAAAAAATGTGAACAATGAATTTAACTGAAGATTCACAATGAACATCACGGAATAAGAATTGAGAAAATGGTCATCCATTAATTTGTTGAATACTCTTGACCACATACTTTTCCTGGAGTATTTCTTTTTTCCCATATTGTTTGATTATTTATTGCAATTTCTCCACTCTCAGACTAGTTCAATCTTCAAAAATTCTTTTACAATTAGTACAAGTCACATTATCAGAATATGCCAAAACGTATTCTTAAATATATATATATATATATATATATACTACATGGTGTACTTGGAAAGTTCTTTCTTTGAGTGATTCATCTTTACCCTTTGAACAAGTCTTCTAAGTTCTAAACCATTGAACAAAGCATTCCTGAAACGAGAAACATTGGTACAAATTGATAATTCATGTAAAGAGTAGCATGACCATAGTTCAAGCATATAGTTTTATAAAGAGAAATCTTACAGATATTGTAACAGGGAAAAATTCACAACACATTATGCTCATGTTTAGTACTGCAAGTACATTAATGACTTTTCAAACTACAAGGGATAACGTATGCCATCTGAAAGTTAGTAGTGTTTGAAACTCTTATTAGTGGAAAATAATAAATGTCTATAAAGCTAAACCTACTATTCTTGATCTTAGCATATCATCCGAATAAGATATATTACTAGTAGAGGCAAACGTGTTGTATGGATTATCGGAAACAACCTCTTTACTTCATCTGAGGTAGTGGTATGGACTGCGTACACTTTATCATCCCAGTTATGTTGTTGTTGTACTAGTAGAGGCAAACATGTTGATTACAAAACATGTTTGAAAGAGTGCTTCATGTTTTTTAGCACTTGAAGAAACTGAAATTTACACACCTCATTGACAGAGCATATTTTATGCATATGCCTAGTCGAATACATACTTGTAACTGCCTAATATAATAAACTAACAAAGGAACTTGCAATATATTTCATCTCCTTGAGCAGTATACTTAAATCTACTGATACCTGCAACGTAGGTCATGACCTCCTTCCAAATCCTATTCAGTTCCTTGATGAACTTGCATCCCTCTAGCAAAGCAGGTCTTTGAAAATCAGCTAGGCATCACGCTACCGATGCAAATTATCTGTTTAACAGCTCCCACAACTGATTTGCTTTACACAATGGGGAAGAAAGGTACCATTCACCTCCATGCCTATTCCACATATGCAAGACTTGATGCAACTCAGCCCCTTCTATGAAGATCCTTGCAAGCTAAAAAGGCATGATAAAAAACATACTTCACCAGGTATGGTGACCATAAATTGTTGAATATATTACTCTAATGTTTCAAACCACCATGACAAACAGTATATACAAGGCTTATATAGGTCCTATTAATGCGCGCAAATTCATCTATGAAAGCAGAGAAGAAAAGCTTGGTTGGCCAAGCTTATTTTTTCCCAAACGTGCTTATTTTTTACTAAAAATACTTATTTCTTTAAGATGTTTGGCCAAGCTTTTGAAAGAAAATAAGTGCTTCCGGGGAGTAGAAAAAAGCACTTTTTCATAGCTAAAAAAAGTAGCTTCTCCTTTTTTTTTTGGAACCGGTAAAAAAAAAAGTAGTTTCTCCTTAAAAGCACTTTTGAGAAAAATAACTTTAAAGCACTTTTGAAAAGCTTGACCAAACACTAATTGTTGCTCAAAAGGTTTTTTAAACTTATTGGCCAAACACAAACTGTTTCTCACCAAAAGTACTTTTTTGAAAAGCAATTTTAAAAAATAAAAACACTTTTCAAAAAAAGTTGATTTGAAAAGTTCGGCCAAACAGGCTATGTAAGAGGGGAAAATCTATAGTTGTCTTCTCTTGGATAAATTATGTAATGTTGAAATAGGGATCTTAAAAATAGGTAAAACTAGGATCAGTTTCCTCTTCTAGACGCAAAAAGAAGAAAATAATTCAAGATATCAATTTAAAATCCATACAGGTAATTAGCACCAGCCATAATTACAGGAAACAAGAAGCATATTTACGAAGCAAGAGCAAGTGAATAATGGATTTCCCAAGATGAAATAAGTATATAAATTCAGAACTCTGCCACAAGATGAATTTCCAAACAGAAGCTTAGCAGTCATGCAAAATTACAATCCGAAAAATTTACAAACATATCAAGCTACTAGTATAATCCTTGTGATTCAAAAATCACCATTTCGCATATTAATCAAGATTGTATTTTTTTAAACTTCTTAAACCATTGTTGTGAAAGTTCAGCAAGCGAATATGAAACTACATACACCACGTTCATGAACAGAAAGACAAACCTTCACGATATTGCATCAAATGGGAACTCCTACAACACCAAAATTTACAAAATTTAGAAACAAAGGAAGATAATAAGAACCAATCCACCCAGTACCAACGGGATGGACGAGTAGTGTAGTGTAGAAGTAACAACCTAGATATATCAGATACCAGTAGCAGGTTACTTAGTGCGATTTTACATACCAATTAATTGAGAATACTGCAAAAAGTTCAGAATGATTGTAGCCATCCCACCCGAACTCCAATAATTGATTTCAAATCCTTCAGGTTTCATTGTTGAGCTCAACTGCCTTAGATTTTTAGATGTAATGGAATGACAATCAGTTGAAAGGCACAACATGAAACAAAGGGAGGAAAATTTTTTTAATGAAAAGGGTACATAATAAACAAGAAAAAGAAACCTGAGTAAGGGAAAAGGGAAAAAGAAAAGAACGGTTTGAAATCAATGTTTGTTTAAAGGGAGGTAAATGAAATGGAGGAGAAAGCAAAGGAAGAACAACCGGTTATTTATCTTTCCAAACAAATGAAATCTTGCCAGCTAGAATTCTATACATCACTATGCTAAGCCTGGAACATCGACCAAAGAGTTTAGCAGCTAATGAAACACAAATATTTCAGAAAGTATGTGCATCTTAAGAGACCTTAGCAGAAACACTGTATTGGCTATACTGCAAAAAGGGGAAACTAAGGTAGAAACTAATGCCTACCCAAGGCAAAACCATCTCAACCTATACAAGTAGGACGAAGATGAGCAGGCACAGCAGGTGGAACAGCATCAACTGCTCGCGAGCCACTGCTTCGGTACAGTTCAGTTGAACAGCATCAGCAAACTGGTAGGTATCAGATGTAGAAGTTCCCGCCAGCAACATCCATGGGCTTGGTAATTGACAACCCGGTAGAGCCTTCCAAGTATGGAGGTGGCCTATAAGCATCACCAGATGTGGTGTTTCGCAACCCTGTAGAGGCTTTCAAGTACGGTGGAGGACTATAAGCATCAGCAGGCATGGTATTTGGCAAACCCATGTAGGCTTCCAAGTATGGTGGAGCGTGATAAGAATCAGCAGGTTTGGTGTTTGGCAACCCCGTAGAACTTTCCAAGTATGGTGGAGGCCGATAAGCACCACCAAGTATGGTGTTTGAGCCTGAAGAGGCTGCCAAGTATGATGGAGGCTTATAAGCATCTCCAGATATGGTGTTTGGCAACCTCGTAACGGCTTTCAAGTATGTTGGAGGCTTATAAGCATCACTGGTTATGGTGTTTGGCAACCTCATAACAGCTTCCATGTATGGTGGAGGCCTATAAGCATCAGCAGGGATGCGGTTTGACAACCCTGTGGAGGCTTCCAAGTATGATGGAGGCTTATAAGCATCACCAGGTATGGTGTTTGGCAACCCTGTAGAGGCTTCCAAGTATGGTGGAGACCTATAAGTATCAACGGTTATGGTGTTTGGCAACCCCATAGAGCCTGAGCCTTCCAAGAAGGATGATGGCCTATAAGCATAGCTGTGGGAGGCCAGTCTATCATACATCACTGCATCACGACGCTGTCCATATAACAGACCAGTATGACTTCCTGTTTGCCCAGGTGTACGATCAACTAAAGTCAATCCATGAACTCCAGCACACAAACCTCCTTGCACTGATTTACCTGCCCCAGCTCCAACTCCAACTGTGGCCACAACACCTCCCACGGGTCCCGGCAGTGAGCCAACAACATTCTCACGTATCGAGCCTGCAACGGTCGCATGCAATACGGATGGGGATAGAGAATAACCATAAATGTGGCCAGTAGTTCCACCACCTTCTAACAAGGTGCCGATGCTATTATCGACATGATTAACAACTTTTTCCGGATGCCGGGGCCATGGATTTGGATTTGAAGGATATGAGCTTTTCATTTCTTTGTTGCTGAAACATCCAGATGACTCAGTCTCATCAATTTTTCTTTTTAGTGCTAGATTCTGATCACGTATATTTTTAATCAATTCAGCAAGGGTTTCCTGACCTACATGCTCATTCAATTCAACAATTTCTTTCTCCAAGCTCATTATTTTCACATCGAATTGCCATCCGGTAATAAGTTTGGAAGGATCAATCCTGTGACGTCTCAAACAAGAGTAGACAGATCTCACAGCAACCAAGTAATCCTTTTTTGCTGCAAGCACCGTATTAGTTTGTTTAAATCCCCTAATTTTTTTCGACAATGTCTCCTCGGACTCTTTAATAAATGATGTTAAGAGTCTCAGAGGGTCAGATTTGTCCTCTAAACCAAAAGTATAGGCAATGTCAACTGCGTCAACTACGTTGCACTTCACCCTCCACTCTATTAATTTGGGGATATATTCCATGAAAACACTTGATCTCTTGAGGGCACCATAAATCCCCTGGGCGCCAAAGGTAAGAAAATATCTGATATCCGCATATAAAATTCCAAACGATGGAACCCCAAAACATCCAAAGAGCAATAGCAAACCCCGGGCATCCAGCCTATGAGCCGCTCCTTGGGCATTCAGCTTATGAGCCATTTTTACACCTCCTTCGGACATCAACCTCTCCTTCCATGCTAAAGCTGCCTGATTCACATCTTCCTTCACCGTTTCATCAATCTCAACTACTCCCTCGCTCTCTACCATCATCAACAATAAGCACTCCAACGCCAATACAGACACTTTCCTTTGAAGGAACACCCGTGTGCCTCGAAAGAAGGAATCAGTCCTTTGAAGATAAAACTTGTTGAGACATTTCAGCACGAGGCTCTTCGGATTTTCTGAGAGTTTCAATGCCTTGGGGAGTTGTTCGAGCAGTGTTTCTTTATTGGAGAAATGCCTTTTCATGTACTTATTCAAATCTCTATCGCTCATTGCTTTACAGATGCTTGCTAGCTCTGAAAAAAGAGGAGTTCTCACTTCCTCTCCCTGCTTCTCCTCCTCCACCTCTTCATCCTCGTCCTCGTCCCCCTCCTCCTCCTCGTTCAGCTCCACCTCTTCATCCTCGTCCCCCTCCTCCTCATCGTCCTCCAACTCCACCTCCTCATCCTCCTCTCCCTCCTCCACCTCCTCCTTCAGCTCCACCTCTTCGTCCTCGTCCTCGTCCCCCTCCTCCTCCTCCTCCTCCTCGACCTCCTCCAACTCCACCTCCCCATCCTCTTCAGTCTCCTCTTCATCCTCCAACTCCACCTCCTCTTCCTCTTCCTTTTCCTCCTCCCCTTCATCCTCCTCCACCTCCTCTTCCTCTACCTCTTCCTCTGGAGCTGGAAGCGCCGCAGTTGGCGTTGATAACGAATTGGCATTAGTTGTGTGTGGGAGGAGCAGCATAGAGGAGGAGTGGATTGAGGCAAGGGAGGAACCAATGTGTAGTTGTAGCTCAGTTAAGCAGCGTTGGAATATGGAGAGGGAGTCAGAGAGCTTACAGAGACCGGCGATTATGGATTCCTTTGAATGTGCTGGCAATTCCAACTGCAATTGGCTGGCCAACGGCGGCGTAGCACTGGCGGAATCCGCTGGTTTATTCATCATTGCGGAACTAGACAATTGACAACACAGAAGAAGGATTAAAAACCCCTAATTATACTTTGTCTAGGTTTTTGGACTACATTGGCTGAAAAATAACGTACCCAAGTACATCTTTTACAGTATGCAGCTGAAAATGTAATTGATAAGAGTAAAATGGACGGAAAGCAATATTTCTGACGATGCATATTTTTCTATACTAATTTAGTTATACGCGCTACGCATGTGTAACTTTTAATTATTTTAAATTAAATAATTTTATTTATTATGAGATTTTTAATGAAGTATAAAAAGTTTAAAACAGATATTTTATCATAAGCACATATATATATATATATGAGAAAAATAATTATATTGTTAGATTCGAACTATCAAACCTAGAAATCAAAATTCACGAACAAAACGGATGTAATAATACATGGTGTGTTAAACTTAAAATCACTCTCTAATCTAAAGAAAAAAGCAATAAGTCACGACAACCAATAGAAAAGGAAAAACAATTCAAAAAAGAGAGAGAATAACATGTTAACCTAGCGGATGACAATTATATAAAAATATGTTGAAAATTAAATCTAGTCCTAATTTAAGAAAAGAAACTTATCATATTTTAAAGTCCTAATCCATTACCATATTTTAAAATCGTAACTCATATATTCTAGGATTCAAAATTATCTATATAATTAAATAATAATTGGAGAAAAAAAAAGTGAAATGACGCTTTTGTCTATTGTAAAGTGTTTTAATGAAGGGCAAAAAGTTCAAATCACTTTTCTAAGCGCTTTCACACTTTTAATATATTATAGATTATAGATAATAGAAGCGTTGGTTTCAACCAGCTGGTTCATTATTTACTATATTATCTCTAATTGTTCTGTGATTTATCATATTATTCCTAATTAATTATTATAAATCATTTATATATTAGAATTAATAATATTTTTTACTATATTACTCCTAATTAATTATTATAAGTCATTTATATATTAGAATTATTAATATTTAATTAAAAAATAGATATTTATGATGTTTGTTTCAGTTGTTTTAACCGTAATTCTACTATATCATTTTTAATTAATTATTATAAGTCATTTATGTATTAAATAAATAATATTTAATTAAAATAAATAGATGGCATGTCTGTTGCAGCTGCTTCAATCATAATTTTGCTAAATATCGCTCATAATTAATTATTATGAGTCATCTAAGTGTTAAAAAATTAATAATATTTAAAAAAATAGAATAAACATAAAATGATAAATTAACTTTTGATGTATTAAATTAAGTTGACCTCCCTCAACCGTGATTTTATCATATCACCCCTAATTAATTACTATGAGTCATTTATGTATTAAAAAATTCATAATATTTAATTAAAACATTGGTTTCGACATGGCTGCTTCAAGAGTTGCGCCATCATTTTACTATATCATCTTTAATTAATTATTATAAGCCATTTGTGTACTAGTATATTAATAGTATTTAATTAAAACAAGAAAAATATGCATTTATGATATGTTTGTTCCAGCTGCTTCAATCATAATTTTACTAAATATCGCTCCTAATTAATTATGATGAGTCATCTAAGAGTTAAAAAATTAATAATATTTAATAAAATGATAAAATCGACAAATGATAAATTAACTCTTGATGTTTCAAATTAAGTTGGCATCCTTCAACCTTGATTTTACTGTATCACTCCTAATTAATTATTGTAGGCCATTTATGTATTAAAAAAATAATAATAATATTTAATTAAAAAAAATAGTCATTTATGACATGTCTATTTCAGCTGCTTTAATGGTAATTTTACTAAATACTGCTCTTAATTAATCATCTAAGTATTAAAAAATTAATGATATTTAATAAAAAGGATAAAACAGACATAAAATGATAAGCAGGTAGCAGGTCGACGTGTTTGTTTGTGTTGCCTGCTTAAATACTTCCTTTTTGTATTTGTTTATTTTACTTTCAATTTTAATCTATTATATATTTGAGAATTACGTAAAAGTATTATAAATCATAATAATTAACAATTTAAAGTAATTAAAAAGACATAAAAAAAAATTGATTGATTCTCTAAATTTTATTACTGTCACGTAAATTGGAACAGAAGAAAAAGTACTACAAATCACAATAATTAATAATTTAAAGTATTTTAAAAATATGTAAAAAATTTAGTTACCTCTCAAAAATTGTATCAATACTACATAAATTGAGACAGATGGTATAACATATATCATTTAAAAATTACATAAAAAGTATTATAAATCACAATAGTTAATCTTGAAAATATTTTTCGCGCTGCCACCTCAATTCTAACTGTTCTTATATTTGGATATCTAGATCATTTTCCCCCCTCAACTTTACTTTAAAAATCAAACTCCCCAACTTTAAACAATAAGCTTTCTCCCCCCTTTTTCCTATTTGTCTTTTTTAAATACCTATTTTACCCTTACACTATTAATCTTTATTTTTCTTTACCTCTTTAAAATTATTATATTTTTTATTTTTAATATATATAGTAAATTTTTTAAAATAAAAAAAAAATTATTTTCTAGACAAAAAAAAAGTGAGAAACATATATTAAGTATACAAGTTAGTGATGTTCTAATGAAATAAATGATCATGATATGAAAATTTATTTCAATATCTGTATTTATAAGTGTTTTGTCTTTGAGAAGATGATCTAAGACTTTGTTGTTAATTGAAGTATCTCTTGTTCAAGTTTTTATATGAAATAATCCCATGAATATTAGTTCTATGTTATAAAACAAAAAGAATAAAGAAGAAGAGTAGAGAGAATAGAGAGAGTGATTCTTATTTCTTTTCTTGAGGGATCAGAGATCATTAGATTGTAAATACAATGAATAAAACCCCTCTATTTATAGGGGAAATTTACTCCTAGTCTAAGTAAAAGACGGATGCTTCAAATCCTAATGGATATCAAAGCAAATCTTGATAGATCTTGATAGACATTTACTATAATGTAAATACATTTATAACACTCCCCTTAAATGTCTAATTGATAGATAATATGCCTCGTTAAAACCTTACTAGAAAAAACCCAGTAGGAAAAAAAATCTAGTGAATGAAAAAGAGTACGCATCTCTAATAATACGAATTCCGGCTGCCTCATTAAAAACCTTACAAGGGAAACCAGTGGGACAAAACCTCATAAGGGAAAAAGAGTACAACGCGCATTAACTTCCCCTAATGAGAACATCCTTGACCTTTGCATCTCGATCTTATGCAGTATCTTCTTGAAAGTTGCAATTGGAGAAGATTTGGTGAATAAATCAATCACATTGTCAGTTGAGCGAATCTGCTGCACATTAATATCATCATTCTTTTGTAGCTCGTGTATGTAGAAAAGCTTTGGTAAAATGTGCTTCGTTCTATCTCCATTTATGAATCCTCCCTTAAGATGTGCTATGTATGTTGAATTATCTCTGTATAAAATTATGGGTAGATTGTCATATTTCACACCACATTTTTCTCGAATGAGATATATCATGAACCTCAACCATACACATTCTCGGCTTGCTTTATAAATAGCTATTATCTCAGCATGATTCGATGAAGTGGCTACGATAGACTGCTTTGTATATCTCCAAGATATGGCAGTACCACCATATATGAACACATAGCCTATTTGAGACCGAACTTTATGCGGGTCAGATAAGTACCCAACATCAGCATGATCAATAAGATTAGGACTGCAATCTTTAGAATAAAACAAGCTCATGTGTTTTATCCCATTTTGATGTCTCATAGTAGGAGCAGAAATATACCTTGCTAACAAATTGACTGAAAAGGCTATAGTCCTTGAAGTATTTGCAAGGTACATAAGTGCATCAATTGCACTAAGATATAGTACTTCATAACCAATCCAATTCGATATATTTTGAATTTCAGCAAATAATCTATTGCTTTGAAAACTCTCCAAGAGTTCCAATGATGTTCAAGCAATAAGCTTATACAATATAAGGATTATAAATAAGTTTCCCAGAAACTTTTATATGCTTCAAGCAATTTGAATCCTTAAAAGTTTTCGCATAAGTTTTGTCAAGTGACAATATTCAACATTTTATGAGTGACATCTTCAAGTATCTGGACTGCAAATCAAATAAGTTTTATGCTTACCAAAATACATCCTTTCATGTCACTTGATAAATGTTTCTACTCAGCATGCTTAAATAAACGTAGAATTCAGATCCTCGTAATCTTTCATAATATTGCGCCAATATTGTGTCGAGATATTGATGATATATCATTTTGTATCGGTTCATAATGCGACATAACATTTGAGATCTCATCACTTCATTATTTTCAGTTACATGAACCTCTCATGAGGTTTCATGAAGTGGTATGTCGTAGGCTCTTCAAGAGCTCATTGCCTTCTTATTATGATTATTTGCTCCTTATTTTTCAAGGACTATTTCATTTGGAATCGATCAGTCTACCACGCTTCACGCATGCATAGACTTTGTCCTTCAGGAATACAAAATAAGAGCACTTGCGCTTAATATGAGATGTTTTCAGCATTTGACTTGAGTTATCTTTTGGATGAGGATATGGTAATAATTCCCAACATATTTCATAACGCTTATAATCTCCCCCTTATGTTAGGAAAACTAACATACATCCTCTACTTCTTTGAGAAATTCATCGTTGTGCATTATGGTATATTCATTAATCGTATACTGCACATCAAAATTATTAGATGGAATAATTGGTTCCCGACATTGAACTAATTGAGAGGGAAGAAATAATCATAATTTATTGGTCTAATGCATACAAATGTTATTGCAATATATCATATTTCAGACCAATACATTAATTTTTGTTCTCATTAACAATGGTTTAGATATTTATCGAAGACATTTAATGTCAAACCATCATCATCAAGATGAATTATCTTGATTACACAATCTGAAAATTATGTTCAAATTATATTGAACAAGTAACTTTATGAATGTCAAACGTAGGTTGACCATGAATGTACATGTGATCATCTTATTGATGCATCTTTTCAACATATCACATGATAGGTGAACGAGCCCTTATTCACCTTTTATATTTTTCAGATTTAAGGAATTCAATCCCAACATTAGTTGGTCCAACCAACTTATAATGAGAACAAATGACAAACAATTCTTGAAGAATCTTCTAGTTCTTTAATACATGTCTAATATTCAATATGCACATCTTCGAGATGTCACAATCGTTCATATCAATTTTTGAACTTTTATTCTAGTAAACTCCAAGTTTACCATGACATGTACTTTTTTCTTTACTAAATTTCAGATTTACTATTACATGAATAAATTTCAGATTTACTACTTTAGAAGTAGATTTCGAAATAACTCTTCTCAGTTATTCTGCCTCATTCGGAGGTGAGTTGTGATACCATCACAATCAAGTACGCGTTTGCATTAATAAGCTTCTCATTCCTCAGGAATGGAATATAATCGTGTCTTAAGCCTATCAAATTATGATAGTTTAGAACCTCTTTCAAGATTTTGCTACTTCAGAAGCAAATCGAGGCATACATATGATGTAGAAAATTTTTCTCTATCATATCTTATGATCATAATATGCGTGTGAAAATATCATTACTTTTGATGATCATAATCATATTGTCCCTTCACGCTTATATTCGTGCATTCAATCATTTGTCTCCTTTTAGACATATTATGCACTGCTGTCACATACACCTCAAGAATGAAGTAAGTTGTCATATTTCAAACTTATCATATACTGCTACCACATTCACTTCATGGAATGAAGCATATTCAATGGGTCGGACTTCATGACTTTTCACCAAATACCCATTATTTTGCCTTAGTTGTCATAATATCATCAGTATGGTATATTGAGATTCAAATTCAATGTCTTATCCATATAAAGGCGTCTTAGGCAATAAATTGATGGGGATTGAACCCAACATCTTATTTTCATAGTGTATGCATTCATATCGTGCTTTGGGGATGATGACCATCTTCAAGTGGTCAAATTTTTCTTTTAGGCTATTCCACAAAACAAGTGGATCCTTACTAGTAAGGCATTCAATTTTCATAATTTTGTCAAGATGATGACACAAGAAAACCATAGCCTTTGCACGATTTTTATTAGATGTTGTATTTTCTTTCTTTATGGTGTCTCCAAGACCCATAACATCTAAGTGAATTTCAACATCCAACACCTGTGAGAGGTAGTTCTTACTCGAGGCAACGAACTCAAGTTTTGTAAGATTATTAGTCATATGAAAAGAAATAAAATAACATCTTAACCTTCAAATTTGAGACGGCAGTGTGTAAAATTTAAATCTATCGTCTTACCCTCAATCAATAATATAATTTTTTTTTGAATGAGCTTTTGTAAACCAACACTAAATTGTGTCACAGAAGTTGAAAAAGTATACATACATACAAATAAAACAATATTTAAACCATTAGTAGCAAAATATAAATAAATAAGGAATTAAAAAATATTTTTTATTAAGATTCAGTGAATACCAAACAATGCTTATAGGCTAAAACATCTTGGCAGAAAGTGATTTTCTTGCAAAATTTATACGTGTGTACTTGACTATATTATATTGCTGCTTTTGATTCTGTGAAACATCTGGATGCTTACCAACGAGACTGGTGGTCTTAATGCGCCCTATTCAACTTAAATATATTATATTATTAGTAGCAAAAGACAGAAACATAAGGAATTACTAACCTTGAAATTACCTTTATATTTATAATCTCATCTTGTTACCTTTACATTTATAATCTCATCTTATTTGGTAGAGTCTCGTGCTGATAACGTAAATTAGTTAAATGCTCGAAAACTTGTGTAGCCATGTACGAACAGATCTCAATTGGTAAGAGACTTCGTACAGATCTCGATTGGTAAGAGACTTCGTCCTGATAACGTTTTATAAAACAAGAAAGAATAAAGAAGAAGAGTAGAGAGAATAGAGAGAGTGGTTCTTATTTCTTCTCTTGAGGGATGAGAGATCATTAGATTGTAAATACAATAAACAAAATCCCTCTATTTATAGGGAAAATTTACTCCTAGTCTGAGTAAAAGACGGATGTTTCAAATCCTAATAGATATCAAAGTAAATCTTGATAGACATTCACTATAATGTAAATACATTTATAACATTCTGCATCTTTTCTATATTTTGTAACAGGTCTCAATCATATCATCAAACAATGAAAATAGCCTGACTACACGATATATCACACTTTCTTATCATGTGAAAAAAACTATCTTATAAAACTTCACTCCTTAGCGAGTACCGTCAAATAGTTATTATTTAAAAAGTTATCATTTTAAATTAATGTACATTTATGTTTGTATCTCATCAATATCGAATTTTGGTGCTAAAAAATGTCTATAGTGTTGGGCCCGTGCTGACACGGGCCATGCACCTCTAGTCTATATTATAGAAGAGTTGGTTTCGACCAACTCTTTATTATTTACCATTTTATCCTTAATTGCTCCGTAATTTACTATATTACCCCTAATTAATTATTATAAGTCATTTATATATTAGAATTAATAATATTTTTTATTATATTACACCTAATTAATTATTATAAGTCATTTATATATTAGAATTGTAGACACATAATTTTGTCCTTTCCCAAAAATATTTTTTTATTTTTATTTTTATTTTATTCACCTTACATACTTTTATTTAATTGATAATTTCTCCCCAAATGAAAAAAAGAATTGAACATAATTAAATACATAGCATCTTTGCCAACTTAACACCTCACTTTCCATTTTTCATTGGATACATGCAAAAGGCACACACTCTACTCATTTTTCCACACGCCACCCTCATCTTTCCACATGCCACATTAAATTTTCCACATGCCACACGCTTATTTCCACAAGCCACCAATTATATGCTTCCACATAGGATAATAAATAAAGAAAAAGAAAAATCAAATACAAAATATAAAAGAAAAATTCTAAAAGGGGAAAAGGGGGAGACTCATTCTTTCATTATCATCATCTCCACAATAACAACAATCACAAAATCAACTTCCTCACAAGAACAAAAAAAATGAGGGAGAGAAAGAGAGAATCGCGCACGAGAAAAAAATTCGAGAGAGAAAAAGGGTCTGGACAATGGGAATCCGGCGTAAACAGTGGCGGTGAACAGTAATAGCGTGAACAGTAATGGAGTGAACAGTAACAACGTGAACAGTAACGGGGTGAACAGTGTCGGTGAAAAGTGACGGTGAACGGGTCATTATTTCTCATTGTCGAGTTGAATTATTGGTGTTAAGGTTCGGCTCGAGGTTTCCCGATGCGGACTCTCTTTATTCAAATAACATTGAGTTTGAAAGCTTCAAATTGAGGTCCAATTCTACTCTCTATCTCTTTTTCTTTCATTGTTTATTATATTTGGTATTGGATTGAATATTGCATGTTATTTGGTCCTTGTTGGTGATGAATGTGTGTTTATTTTGACTCGTGGTTGGTTTGCTTGATTATGGTTTGGTGAAATGGTATCTCGTTTGAGAATTGAAATTGGTTGTTTGGGGATGGAATTGAGAAATTGATAAAAAGTTGAATTTAGATTAACTTTGGTTTATTGTTGTTTTGTTTAATTCGTAATGAGCATGAATATTGTTGGAATGTGATAGAATTATGATATGTTGAAGTGGATAGGCAAATGTCGGTTTGGGTAGGCAAAACTTAGGAGTGGTGTGCTTATTAAATGTTTTGAATGTTTAATGTGCGTGTGAATGTTTGGTTTCTAGTTTATCGTGTTTAATTCAAATGTATTTATTTGGCCGGGAAATGCCCCGAGAGACATTGTATTTATTCACCGGGGATTGCTCCGACGTACTATGTTGGCGGAATACGTTCATGATGAAGGTCCGAGGCGTTGGGTAAAGCACGAGAGCGTAGTTAGTATTAGCATAGGTTAGATAGGATTTATTTATTGCATTTTTCTATTTTGGACTGTATAAATTGGACTGGACACTGTACTTTTGATTCATTTGTTTGTTTGATTGTTTTACGTGTTTTGTGTGGTTTGTACATTCGTAGTGTCAAAATTAGTCGATACGCTTCACCAAGCGACCGTGGTTGAACCACTGGATCTAGGGTGCCTAACACCTTCCCCTCGGTCAACAGAATTCCTTAGACGAAATCTCTGTTCGCAAACCAGTTTAAAGAGTCAAATGATTTTGAAAAGAATTTTCCAATGGTGACTTGGCACACCAGATTATGCCAAGTGGCGACTCTGAGTTTTGAATGTAAAAGGTCCTTTTCAAAACAAATTATCTTCATTTTGTCACTTTAATAATAAAAACCCTTTCGAACTTAAAAATTAATTCTTTTTGGGAGTGAAAAAAAGGGGTGTCTCAAGAATTAATAATATTTAATTAAAAAAGTACATATTTATGACGTTTGTTTCAGTAGCTTTAACCGTGATTTTACTATATCATCCCTAATTAATTATTATAAGTCATTTATATATTAAAAAATTAATAATATTTAATTAAAAAAATAGATGACATATCTGCCTATATTAACCCTAATTGTTCAGTGATTTATTATATTACCCCTTATTAACTATTATAAGTCATTTATATATTAAAATTAATTAATTATTAGAAGTCATTTATATATTAGAATTAATAATATTTAATTAAAAAATAGATATTTATGACGTTTGTTTCAGCTGTTTAACCGTGATTTTACTATATCATTCCTAATTAATTATTATAAGTCATTTATGTATTAAAAATTAATAATATTTAATTAAAAACCAGTTGCTTCGTCATTTACTATATTATTCCTGATTGCTCCGTGATTTACTATATTACCCCTAATTAATTACTATAAGTCATTTATATATTAGAATTAATACCATTTTTTATTATATTCCCCCTAATTAATTATTATAAGTCATTTATATATTAAAATTATAAACATTTAATTAAAAATAGATATTTATGATGTTTGTTTCAGCTGCTTTAACCGTGATTTTACTATATCATCCCTAATTAATTATTATAAGTTATTTATGTATTAAAAAATTAATAATATTCAATTGAAAAAAATAGATGACATGTCTACCTATGGTTTCGGCCAATGCTTCATCAATTATTATATTACCCCTAATTGCTCCGTGAATTACTATATTACCCCTAATTAATTATTATAAGTCATTTATATATTAGAATTAATAATATTTTTTATTATATTACCCCTAATTAATTATTATAAGTCATCTTACTATATTACCTCTAATTGCTCCATGAATTACTATAATACCCCTAATTAATTATTATAAGTCATTTATATATTACAATTAATAATATTTTTATTAGTCATTTATGTATTAAAAATTCATAATATTTAATTAAAATATTGATTTCGACATGGCTGCTTCAAGAGCTGCATCGTGATTTCACTATGTAACCCCTAATTAATTACTATAAGTCATTTATGTATTAGAAAATTAATAGTATTTAATTAAAACAAGAAAATATGCGTTTATGACATATTTGTTGCAGCTTCTTCAACCATAATCATCTTTGAAAAAATGATCCAAGACTTTATTGTTAATTGAAGTATCTTTTGTTCCAGTTTTTGTATGAAATAATCCTATGAATATTAGTTCTACATCTTTTCTATATTTTATAACAGGTCTCAATCTTATCACCAAACAATTAAAATAACTCGACTACATGACACATCACACTTTTTTATCATGTGGAAAAAAACTATCTTATAAAACTTCACTTCTTAGCGAGTACCATCAAATAGTTGTTATTTAAAAAGTTATCATTTTAAATCAATGTACATTTATGTTTGTATTTCATCAATATCAAATGTTAGTGCTAAAAGATGTCTATAGTATTGGGCCCATGCTGACACGGGTCATGCACCTCTAGTTAGTTGGTTTCGACCACCTCTTCATTTACTATACTACCCCACATCATTTACTATATTACATCTTAATTGCTCCATAATTTATCATATTATCCCTAATTAATTATTACAAGTCTTTTATATATTAGAGTTAATAATATTTTTTATTATATTACCCCTAATTAATTATTATAAGTCATTTATATATTAGAATTTATAATATTTAATTAAAAAATAGATATTTATAACGTTTGTTTCAGCTGCTTTAACCGTGATTTTACTATATCATCCCTAATTAATTATTGTAAGTCATTTATGTATTAAAAAAATTAATAATATTTAATTCAAAAAAATAAATTATTATATTAACCCCTATCATTTACTATATTACCCCTAATTGCTCCGTAGTTTACTATATTATCCCTAATTAATTATTATAAGTCATTTATATATTAAAATTAATAATATTTTTTTATTATATTATCTCTAACTAATTATTATAAGTCAATCACCTCTTCATTTACTATATTACCCCTATCATTTACTATATTACACCCTAATTGCTCCGTGATTTACTATATTATCCCTAATTAATTATTACAAGTCATTTATATATTAGAATTAATAATATTTTTTATTATGTTACCCCTAATTAATTATTATAAGTCATTTATATATTAGAATTAATAATATTTAATTAAAAAAATAGATATTTATAACGTTTGTTTCAGCTGCTTTAACCGTGATTTTACTATATCATCCCTAATTAATTATTATAAGTCATTTATGTATTAAAAATTTTATAATATTTAATTAAAAATAGATTACTATAATACCCCCTATCATTTACTATATTACCCCTAATTGCTTCGTGATTTACTATATTATCCCTACTTAATTATTATAAGTCATTTATATATTATAATTAATAATATTTTTTTATTATATTATCCCTAATTAATTATTATAAGTCATTTATGTATTAGAATTAATAATATTTAATTAAAAAATAGATGACATGTCTGCCTATATTACCCCTAATTGCTCCGTAATTTACTATATTACCCCTAATTAATTGTTATAAGTCATTTATATATTAGAATTAATACTATTTTTTTACTATATTACCCCTAATTAATTATTATAAGTCATTTATATATTAGAATTAATAATATTTAATTAAATCAGTGTACATTTATATTTATATCTCATCAATATCAAATTTTAGTGCTAAAAAATATTTATAGTGTTGGACCCGTGCTGACGGGGGCTATGCACCTCTAGTTAATGTAGATAGAGTACAATTGCAATTGACGGCTTTGATAAATTTAAATCCCATATGTTTTTACTAAGGATTTACTATGATGTTGTTTTAAAATTGAATATTGAATAAAATTAGATTGTTTATTAAATTTTGAAATATAAATCTGTGTTTTTTTAAAAATAATAATTAATATTTTGAAAAATATTAATTAATTTAATACTACTTGAATCCAAAAAAAAAAAATAGAAATTAGATGGTGATGGTTATGATGGCTAAGAATGACAATTATAGTAATGGTTGGTGGTAGTATATGTTGATCGGCAATAGTAGTGAAAATTGGTAGTAGATGATATTGACAACTACGAATCAATAATGGAACGATATCTAGTGTTGGTTAATGATGGTGATTGTTGATAGTGACTATTATGATAATGATGTTAATTATCAATAGCGATGGGTGATTGTTGTGGTAATTTGAGGGGTGATGGTGGACCACAATTGATGGCTAGTGATTATGACATCTAACTATAGTTATTAACAACAATTGTAACTAGGGAAAAGGTACGAATATACTCTTGAACTTTAATAAATGGTACAAATATGCCCTTGCCGTTAATGAAAAGGTGCGTATATACCCCTGAACTTTTATAAATGGCACAGATATACCCTCTGTCATACTTTAGGTACAAATATATACTTGTCCTTAATGAAAAAGTAGGTATATACCCCTGAACTTTCATAAATGGTACAGGTATACTCTCCGTCATACTTTAGGTACAAATATAGGTATACTCTCCGTCATACTTTAGGTACAAATATACTCTTACCATTAGTAAAAAAATACAAATATACCTTTCTCACTAACGGCAGGACACGTGTCACAATCTTATTCATTTGTCCTTTTTTATTTAATTTATTCTCACCCTACCTGAAAATAATTC